>NW_017325554.1:0-250 GCF_000935625.1 Nanorana parkeri | reverse complement strand
CACTGGGCGTCGTCCTTTGACCTTAATAAATGAAGGCGCTGGGGGGTCTGTTCGGCCCTTTCTACACTGATTCCACAATGAAAATATGACCTGTGTCCTGACTCTACATGACTCTAAAGAGGTACCTTTGGTCCTTGCACAAAAGAGCGCAATACAACTGTGCTTTTAGGCACGGGGAAATTATTTGTGTTGGGCGGCATACTTTGGCACACTTTAGCGCAGCATGGATTTGTGCGTTTAACCAAGCGAA
>NW_017325553.1:0-250 GCF_000935625.1 Nanorana parkeri | reverse complement strand
TGTAGAGAAAAAAAATTTGTATTATTATCTGCAGCCTTGCAGCCGTTCCTCTATTCCAAAGACTATGGCAATAGCAGGCACGGCCAGGGCTGTGAGAGGCCACAAGGCAAGTATGCATCTGCGAAAGGGGTTAAAGGTACAGTACACCTTTTCTTAGAGTGCCCCTTTCCTTTTACAGACAACAGTCAGGGTACAGCAGTGACAGGGTCTCTTTAAATGTAGAGATACAAAGTATCAGTTCTATGAATGT
>NW_017325552.1:0-250 GCF_000935625.1 Nanorana parkeri | reverse complement strand
TTTTTTGTGAAAAACCCCATTTGAAGGATGCTCTCTGCCAATTAAATCTTTCTAAATTGCAGCAGTTTCTAGATGGATGGGATGGTAGGGTCACGGGTGAATCAGAATGCATTGTGTGCAGTGGCCAGCTGGGTGGAACAGATGATTTTATTTTGGTTTTTAAGTAGTTCCAGTAACTGCAGTTACACCCCTGTAATAGGCATTTTAGGCACCTGTAATCTTCCTCCAAGCATTACCCTGTGCACACATA
>NW_017325551.1:0-250 GCF_000935625.1 Nanorana parkeri | reverse complement strand
AAATGCATCACAATGCTTTCTTATGGGATTTCTGGTGCTCTTTTCACACCAGTGCAGTCCGTTCAGATGCAGTTAGAAAAAATACTGCTTGACCTATTCGGATTGCAACGTCAAAACGCATGCAAACGCACTGGAATACACCTGAAATCCCATTTTCCCCCCAAAAAAAGTGCATCAATCGCTGACGCACGGGGGTCAATTCACAAAGGTCAGCGTTATGAGAGTAGAAGTTAATTTATCTATCCTTATT
>NW_017325550.1:0-250 GCF_000935625.1 Nanorana parkeri | reverse complement strand
TGTCTTTATCTTTTATTGCTATCACTTTGTTGTTTTGCATTTTAACTTTTTTAATAATGGGTATATTTATTTCTTATGGTGATACCCCCATTGTGAGGGCAAACAACAAGAGCCTCAGCTTTGTCCTTCTGGTCACCATCTCATTGGGTTTCCTCTGCGTCTTCTTGTTCTTGGGTCGCCCCATGGATACAACCTGCAGGCTACGCCAAGTGTCTTTCGGAATTCTTTTTACCATCGCGGTCTCCTGTGT
>NW_017325549.1:0-250 GCF_000935625.1 Nanorana parkeri | reverse complement strand
CTTGGCCCATCTGTTTCCCATCACGGAGACTATTGAAGGATGCTGTTAATATAGGGGTCAAAAGGTCCCGAAATGCTTTATAGTACGCCTCTGAGAAGCCATCTGGTCCTGGCCGTTTGCCGCTAGGTAGAGATTTTATAGCTAAGTCAACTTCTCGCTCTGTGATGGGTTCGTCGAACAAATTGGTTTGTGTATCCGTGAGGTGGGGTAGATCAAGGTCTGCAAAGAATCGGTCAGCTGTGGTGGAGGA
>NW_017325548.1:0-250 GCF_000935625.1 Nanorana parkeri | reverse complement strand
GGTTCCTCATCTCACTACTAGCTTCCTGGGACGTCTGACAGTCAGTCACGGCTCCCTGCAGGGATTCCCTCCTCCCTACTCCAATCCTCCAGCGCTAGAGGAACGGACAGGGGAAGGTACAGCAGGCTCTCACTCTAGATAGGCAGAGTCAGCTGTCACTCATGCAGCTCGGTGGATCTCGACTGTAGATGTAGCTTGCGATATACTGGGCTTTGGGTCATGGGAGGACACTAGTATATGTCCTCCCGTG
>NW_017325547.1:0-250 GCF_000935625.1 Nanorana parkeri | reverse complement strand
GGGGGGAGCCGCTGTCACAGCAGCATGGCCGAGAGGTGAGGAGAGAGAGAGTTGCCGGCTGTCAGATCCTGACCGAGCATCTCTCTCTCTCTACTTACTGCTCAGCCATGCTGCTGTGACAGCGGCTCCCTCCTCCGCCACCCACATCGGCTGCAGCGCCTCACTTCACCTCAGATCCCCACTGCATACAGATGGGGGAGAGCGGCGGGGATCCAGAGGAGAAGCCCCACTTGTCCCTGCTGGCTGAGCC
>NW_017325546.1:0-250 GCF_000935625.1 Nanorana parkeri | reverse complement strand
GGTTCCTGTGCTGTGATGGAGCTCCATCCATATGTGCATTGTATGTACAGCTCCCTTGCACACCCTGTATAGGGCACATGGGTGCTGTAAGCAATGCACGTATGGATGGAGCTCCCTTTTGGTCATACTTTCAGCCCACCACACCCCACCTCAAGGTGACGTGCAGGGCCGGCCAGTATTTTGAATGGCGGCTCGGCTCGAGAAGTGATGGTGCTGGGCTAGGGGGAGGCTGAGGAGTCTCTCACCTAGA
>NW_017325545.1:0-250 GCF_000935625.1 Nanorana parkeri | reverse complement strand
TACCCCTCTATATTAGTAGCCCAATCATGTGTGCCGTCCAGCCAGGTCTCCGATATTCCCATTATATGGAAGTCCTCCTCCAGTATCATAAGTTCCGGCTCTTCTAATGTATCGGTTGGACTCCCGGCGTTGGTGTACCTACATTTCATTCCTTTCCTATTATGGGACAAACGTTTATTTCCTTCTTGTTCCCCACTAGTTGTATAACATCGGTCAGTCTAACATCGGTAGTTTGTAAAATGCTAGAGGG
>NW_017325544.1:0-250 GCF_000935625.1 Nanorana parkeri | reverse complement strand
GAACCCACTATTAGTATGAGCCTCCGTACAAATATTGCATTGAGGTACAGCCCTGGAGATAAGCTGTATGACATAGCGAGGACACTTCCTGAAAAAAATCGTGTGGCATCTATAGCTCCGACTATCATGGAGCAGAATACTGTATGTTGGTCAACGTGACCATAACTACGAACAAACAGTGATAAAAAAAAACAGAAACAAAAAAATATAAAATAACACTGAAATAAAACAATTCGTGACTTCACTTTTT
>NW_017325543.1:0-250 GCF_000935625.1 Nanorana parkeri | reverse complement strand
CTGACACTCTAATCCCTCCCGCCGCGCGTGACAACATAATCCATCCGAACGGTCACTGCGGTCACCTCACCAGGAGATATGGCTGTGCCGTGGGGTTCACCAGTCACCCCAACAGGGGCAGATAGAGGGGACTGTGCCACCATCAGTCACCCCACCAGGGGCAGACAGAGAGGACCCAACCAACATTAACAATGTCACCAGGGGCAGATAACAGACGGACCCACAGACAGAAGGGGGCAGATAAAAGATG
>NW_017325542.1:0-250 GCF_000935625.1 Nanorana parkeri | reverse complement strand
GGTTGAACTCGATGGACATGTGTCTTTTTTCAACCTGACGACTAACTATGTACACCATGGAAATGTATTACACTGTGCGAAAATTAGAAGGCACCAGACTGAGATTGGCTAATCTAAAGTTTATTGATAACAAATTTCAGTGTTTCAGACCAAAAAATAGTGTGCTTACCAGCACCTGTGCTGGTGTCCTGGGATGCTAATTTGGATGTATGTGACGCTTTCTGTCCAATAAAAGGGACATATTTATCTT
>NW_017325541.1:0-250 GCF_000935625.1 Nanorana parkeri | reverse complement strand
CCCCACCCCCATTCTATTTCAGGTGGAGGGGGTTGTTTTCATCTTCCTCGGCACATTGTAGCCAGACGTAGTCACTGCAGGAAGTGGGTGGGGCTTATCAGAATTGGGTGGGGCTCATGAGACTGAGCCTGGGTCACATGATGCAGGAATCCCCCACATGGCGGGTAAAGTTGGGGGCCCTGACGGGAATAATTACCCTGAAGTCTAGGGGCCACCGCGGGGACAGGAAGTGATAGAATGACAGATCGGT
>NW_017325540.1:0-250 GCF_000935625.1 Nanorana parkeri | reverse complement strand
CTGGACTCTTGTTTGGACAGATTTAGGTGTATTATTCTTAAGGTTTGCTAAGAATTACGGGCCTACAATATAAAACAACAAATTTCCATGAAAAACAATGTACCGCTTTGGGATGCTAAAATCCTGAATAATCATACCGCCAGGGAGGTTAAAGGGTTAAATAAAAGTTTTGCAAAGGAGGCCATACTTTTGAAAAAATCCTTTATTTCAAAAAAAAACAAAAGACATGTTTTTGACAAGTCTTTTATTT
>NW_017325539.1:0-250 GCF_000935625.1 Nanorana parkeri | reverse complement strand
GGCTCCGGGTCAGATCCCGAGGATCAGGTTGTGACTAGGGATGGGCCTGAGTTCGAATCGAACATCGGCAGTTCGAGGGTTCGCCGAACGCGAAATTTATGGGATGTTCGCGGTTTGTTCGACCGCAGACATTGCATAAGGCAAGATGCCCTCTGAGGCTCTGATTTGTTAAAGTCAGGTGCAAGACTTTGCCCAATCATGGCTCGCCCATCAGATGTCGGTAAACTACACAATTGGGCGGAGCTAGCTG
>NW_017325538.1:0-250 GCF_000935625.1 Nanorana parkeri | reverse complement strand
ATCGGTATGTGCAACAGCTATAAACGGCACATAAGAATGCCATGACCTGGATTTGAACCAGGGTTGCTGCGGCCACAACGCAGAGAATTAACCACTATACAATCACAGCACTTTTGACGAGCCAGGTAGGAGTCAAACCTACAATCTTCTGATCCGTAGCCAGACGCGTTATCCATTGCGCCACCGGCCCTGCTGCTTCATGTCTCCATAGGCCTTCCCAGCAGCCAAGTTCCTGAGATGGAACGCTGTC
>NW_017325537.1:0-251 GCF_000935625.1 Nanorana parkeri | reverse complement strand
ACAATTGGTGGCTGACTAAATACTTTTTTGCCCCGCTGTATGTATGTGTTTTTTATGCGGTTTTTTCTTCTCTGTTGGATTTGCTTGAGTTAACATTTATGGTGCGTCTTAGAGAAAAAATGCAACATGCTGGACTTTTTATAAAAGCTCTGGAACTGAACGCAATGGTGTAAACTAGCCTCTGGTCTGGAGATGGTGTGAACAAGCCCTTAGGATATCAGGGCCAGTGCTCAGGGGACCAGCTGATTCTG
>NW_017325536.1:0-251 GCF_000935625.1 Nanorana parkeri | reverse complement strand
TGGCTATTTGACACGTTTGCGCAGGCGCTGCATTGGATACTAGTACATCATGTTCATTGTCAAAGAGTTTTGCACTATTTAGATGACTTCTTGCTTATAGAGTCCCCTGGCAGAGTACCGCAGGATCTCGCTATCTTGTTGAATACCTTCAAGATGCTCAATGTTCCGGTTGCTCCTCACAAGGTGGATGGGCCACTCCAGGTCATAACCTTTTTAGGAGTCATCTTGGACACAACTGCCATGCAAGCTCG
>NW_017325535.1:0-251 GCF_000935625.1 Nanorana parkeri | reverse complement strand
GTGTCACCAGTCCTGGACACGCCTGTCTGCCCCCACGTGCCAGGTGTCACGGGTTCTCACCTGTATCCGATGTCACACCACGCGTTGGAGTTCATGTGGTAGTTTTGGACGTTCTTGGTCTGGGTGATGCACGTGGCCTGGGTGGAGCAGGCGGAGCCGGCGGTGTGGTGAACGATGACATAGGGGACGGGCGTGGCCATGGCGGTGCGGCAGGTGGCGGCACGTCCTCCCCACTGGGCCTTGGTGAGGAT
>NW_017325534.1:0-251 GCF_000935625.1 Nanorana parkeri | reverse complement strand
CGTCAGAATGCCTCCTTTTAATCCCTTTTTCAGCAATTTCTTTAGATCTTTCTTAATGTCTGCTGTGGGGTCTTTCTTTAATTTCTTATATGTGCTTTGGTCACCAAGTATATTTCTCATTTCTTTCTCGTAATAGCTTTTATCTAGTATTACCACTCCTCCTCCTTTATCCGAAGGGCGGATCACTATTTCCTTCTTCTTCTCTAATTGCTTTAGTCCTTTATCTATATAGCTTTTATTTTTCTTATTTT
>NW_017325533.1:0-251 GCF_000935625.1 Nanorana parkeri | reverse complement strand
CTGTAAAATCTTAACTGGATGGGAAGTCAAGACATCCCTGCGTATTCGCAATTGTATCGGGGTACATTTGGGGCCTGCATCTTTTAGTCTGGCAGCCAACATCTTTCCTGGCTTGTCTCCCTGTACGTAAAACTTGTGTTGTACCCAGCGTAACTGAGCCTCCGCTTTGTGTGCCAAACACAAGTTCAGCTCCGTTTTAACAGACGCTATGCGGGATCTATTCTCTCCTGATGGCATCCCCTGGAAAGCCC
>NW_017325532.1:0-251 GCF_000935625.1 Nanorana parkeri | reverse complement strand
TCGGTCTTGCTCTTGGGACAGTATTCCTCGAAGTCTACTTTACAATCTGTCTGGCTTTAAGATGAATCATTGTAAATAGTTATATTAACAGCCTCCTGTACATCGGTATAATTAATAGCAATGTTTATAACGACAGAAACATGAATATCAGCCAAGACAAACCAATATTGCAGCATTCATTATAAAATGAATTTCATATTTTATTTTGTTTATATTATTTTTCCCGGATCTGCCCGGATCTTCAGTTGTGG
>NW_017325531.1:0-251 GCF_000935625.1 Nanorana parkeri | reverse complement strand
CAGCATGGAGCCAGCCAAACAGCATGGAGCTGGTTTCCCGGCCAATCAGGTAGCCGGGCAGCGGGTAATGACACGCCGCCTGGCTTCCTGATTGCCCAGGAAGATGGCTTCATGCTGATTGGCTGGGATGCCATTTTCCCAGCCAATCAGCACTGAACCAGCCAACCAGCATGGTGCAGGCTTCTTGGCCAATCAGGAAGCCGGGCCACAGGTAATGACCCTCGTCCCGGCTTCCTGATTGTCCGGAAGCC
>NW_017325530.1:0-251 GCF_000935625.1 Nanorana parkeri | reverse complement strand
TAAGACAGTGTCTTATTTTCGGGGAAACACGGTAGTAAACATCCACTGCACTGATGATGGTAAAAAAAAAAAAAAAAGCACTTGACCCTGGTAGGGCTAGAAAGAGGTGTGTGTGTGTGTTACATTTTCATCCCTTCATCGAGCATAGTATGATTGCAGTGCACTCCGTTTTAAAAACCAACACCCAGTGCAGAATCAGTCCCAAAAAAATCTGAGCAAGGCGACCGCTGAACAGCCACATAGTGAGCTCT
>NW_017325529.1:0-251 GCF_000935625.1 Nanorana parkeri | reverse complement strand
CGGGTGTTTGCATTGGTCGGGTCTTTTCTGCCCGTGCATGCAAAATTTCCAAAATTTTGACAAAACCGAGTTTTATAGAACATTTGTTTAGCTCATTACATGAAAGTAAGGTTAATAATATAACTTAGATTACAGAATCAGGGGATGGGGCCAACACCTTGAACTCAAAGTCTTTCCTCAGTCTTCGGCGTTTAAAGACACTGGATGAGAGTTAAACAAATAGCCTGAGATGGGCTTTACAGTGTATCTCT
>NW_017325528.1:0-251 GCF_000935625.1 Nanorana parkeri | reverse complement strand
CCAAGTAGTCAACATATTGATATCTGGTGGGTGAAGTATATCCATCACAGCAATCACATCAAAGATTTCCCAACAGAGTACATGGTTTTCCACCACTCCCTCTTCATTTATAGGCTAATTTCAGCAGCATTTGCCCCGACAGGGCAAAATAACAGGCTCTCTTTATAGTCCATCTCCTAATACCCTTTTAATGCCCTCATGCCAACCCAATCGCCAGGTGGAGACCTTGCAAATACCCATTGCTTGGATAT
>NW_017325527.1:0-251 GCF_000935625.1 Nanorana parkeri | reverse complement strand
TATATATATATACGGCTAGCAAGCAGCAGATATATGCAAAAAGTAAAAAAAATGCTTTAAAAGTGGTTTAAAGTTACCCCGTCTTTGCCGCGCGCTCCCGTCTGAAAATTCGAAAGTGCTCGGGCGGCCGCAAAACATCTTGGGGTCGGGCGCATGCGCAGTTCGGATTTTCGGCCGGGAGACGAGGAGAGAAATAAGATAAGTCTATGGACCTCTAACCACTACTCTATAGCCTCTGTACTTTAAGCATA
>NW_017325526.1:0-251 GCF_000935625.1 Nanorana parkeri | reverse complement strand
GGAAAAGAGTGCCCTGTGAGTAGGGAATTGTACGCCTGTAGGAACGGCGTGGTCAGCTGGTCACTGAAGGCCCGATAGTACCGCAAGGAGAAGCCGTCCGGCCCCGGTGCCTTGCGGGGTTGCATCAGTTTAAGAGCCATGTGCCATTCCTCAGCCGTAATAGGCATGTCCAGTGCCTCGGCCTCCTCAGATGACAAGGTGGGGAGGTTAGACTGAGTGAGGTAAGACTGGATTTTGGCCAGGCGTCTGGT
>NW_017325525.1:0-251 GCF_000935625.1 Nanorana parkeri | reverse complement strand
ACGGCCGGCCGGGAAGCTACTCGTCCGGCTCCGGCGTCCTCACGGACGAGAGGAGGAGTGGAATGTTCAAACCCTGGGAATACACACTAGAGGTGTTTTTAATATATGCAGTCAAAGCTTTCATCAAGCAATGACCATGTTACCTTGTTCAGATGATGAGTTGTAGTTCAGAAGGCAGGCTCTATGAGAGCTGTGACACAAGGAAGTGTTTATTCACAGGGCTGAGTGAAATGGTGTCAGTGCATTGAGGA
>NW_017325524.1:0-251 GCF_000935625.1 Nanorana parkeri | reverse complement strand
GGGAAAAATGACCCTTACGTTGGTGGTCAATGGGGAAAAATTACCCTTACGTTGGTGGTCAATGGAAAAAATTACCCTCATGTTGGTGGTCAATGAGAAAAATTATCCTTACATTGGTAGACAGTGGAAAAAATTATCCTTACATTGGTGGTCAATGGGAAAAACGAAAAAAAAACCCTCCCATGTAAGGGTAATTTTTCCTATTGACCACCAACATAAGGGTAAGTGAAAAAATTAAGCTTATGTTGGTT
>NW_017325523.1:0-251 GCF_000935625.1 Nanorana parkeri | reverse complement strand
TTTTTTTACTGTGCAACAAAATGTACAACAATCTAAAGTTAATCATGTACAACAATCCAAAAGTTATCTGGTATCACTCTGCCTGTCACAGTAACTGGCACAATATAGAAAGTATCGGCTAATGCGGCTCTGCTCCCTCCGCCGCCGCAGCCTTGCTTTCTACAGCGCTGGCATGCTTTGCCATCGGGGACAGTGGTACCAGCGGTGCACCAGTGGGGACATCAGACAGTGGACAGCGCAGTAAAGTATGG
>NW_017325522.1:0-251 GCF_000935625.1 Nanorana parkeri | reverse complement strand
CTAAAAAAGTGTTATGGAGACATTCCTAATGCTAACTATCCGCAAAGTTTTATTTCTGCCATGCATCTTTTTATAAGTGCTCTTGCAACATTAATACTTGCGACTCACTGCACATACTTTCTGACATTTTTTTGGGATAATTTCTCAACCACGCAGTAGTTGTGTCCAGCATTTGCGACATTAAAAGACCTCCACACTATTAAAAACATCCTAGAAGTCCTCCTGAGCACTTCTTAAAGTATTGCAAAGAT
>NW_017325521.1:0-251 GCF_000935625.1 Nanorana parkeri | reverse complement strand
TGCCTCCGCCAACACAGGCGCGGAGAGCAGCGGGGACACAGCGGGGGCAGCTGCCCGTACATTTAGGAGAACTGTGGACCCCGTTCGTAAGTACGGATTGTCCATAAGTCGGACGTCCGTAACTCGGGGACTGCCTGTCCCATGTAGCCTTGTATGGCAGGAAGGCATCAGGCATGGTTGTCCTACAGGTTGTTGAGTAAAAATGGCTGCCAATGGGGGCGTGGTCTGGCCGCGCGAGTGTATGGCCGCTT
>NW_017325520.1:0-251 GCF_000935625.1 Nanorana parkeri | reverse complement strand
ATGGAAGGATGTTGGGGTGTCGGGGTGACATGGAAGGATGTTGGTGTCATGGAAGGATGTTGGGGTGTCTTGGTGACATGGAAGGGTGTTGGGGTGTCATGGAAGGTTGTTGGGGTGACATGGAAGGATGTTGTTGTCATGGAAGGATGTTGGGGTGACATGGAAGGATGTTGGGGTGTCGGGGTGTCATAGAAGGATGTTGGGGTGTCAGGGTGACATGGAAGGATGTCGGGGTGTCATGGAAGGGTGTC
>NW_017325519.1:0-251 GCF_000935625.1 Nanorana parkeri | reverse complement strand
TTGGGTGGGTCATTTCCATTTTGTTCTTGATGTGCCGTCACGTTGGGTGGATCATTTCCATTTTGTTCTTGATGTGCCGTCACATTGGGTGGATCTTTTACATTTTGTTCTTGATGTGCCGTCACATTGGTTGAATCATTTCCATTTTATTCTTGATGTGCTGGCACATTGGTTGGATCATTTCCATTTTGTTCTTGATATGCCGTCACGTTGGTTGGATCATTTCCATTTTGTTCTTGATGTGCCGTCAC
>NW_017325518.1:0-251 GCF_000935625.1 Nanorana parkeri | reverse complement strand
CCTTCTCCAAACTCTTCACCCTTTAGTGAATAACCCTGATATTTTTTTTCTTCAATTAAATGTTTTTTTTTTCTAAAAGTGTGGTTTCTTTATTTACATTAAACTTTAACCCTTTAGTGACAAGTACTCCTTACTCATTCACAAGGGGGCCGCCATATGGGTGCCCCTTTTATGAAAGGGGGTACCCCAATGTAAATAAGCCCCCTGCCAGCAGACCCCCACAACCACCGGGTCAGTGTTGTGGGGAAGAG
>NW_017325517.1:0-251 GCF_000935625.1 Nanorana parkeri | reverse complement strand
CCGCACCGATGTACAGGACGGGTGAGCACAGGGCGGCGTACAGCCACGTAGTCCCACAGAGAAGAATGGGGGCTGTGTACTAATCACATGCAGCACCTGTCCTTCCCAGGAGCTGCCCGATACAGCCATGCACACAGCACGGAGCTGTACGTGCCGGCCGATTCCAGTGTGAATAAGCCCATAAAAATGTTCATGGATTTTAAAAAACTCGTCACCTTACCCTGGTGGTCAGTGGGGGCTCTGGTTGGTAG
>NW_017325516.1:0-251 GCF_000935625.1 Nanorana parkeri | reverse complement strand
GATTGCTAAAATCTCTGAGAGATTGTATGAGAAATGTCATGTAAATGAGCAAGGAGAGTGCAATAGAAAATCACCATGGTGGATGGAAGCCCACAGCCTTGAGTCAGCCCCTATCCAAGAGACAAGTATTAGTTCAGGTGTGATTCCTCGAAGGTGGGTGGTTACCCAGCCGAGGGGAAAAGAGACAAAAGAGAAAAGTCGTGTCTGTAAAGACCCGTAGTCAGAAAGATGACCTGAAAGAGTTAATATCC
>NW_017325515.1:0-251 GCF_000935625.1 Nanorana parkeri | reverse complement strand
TGGGCACTCGGGCTCAAAAAGGTTTGCCATCACTGCCCTAGGCAGTAGGTCCGCTCATGTCACCTCCGATCCCGCTGCTCTTCCCTGGCTGTATCGGCAGAGGCAGCAGGCATTAGAGGGGACACAGACCGGCTGTCAGGTGGTACCACTCTGACAGAGAGAGATGCCGGGACACAGTCTGACACTGCTGGACGGGTCCGAGATGCTTGGAGGCAGTGGGTGGGTGCAATAGCCAGTCTGCTATTGGCTAT
>NW_017325514.1:0-251 GCF_000935625.1 Nanorana parkeri | reverse complement strand
CCGGTGTGTCTGTCTGCATAGACTCTCTGGGCTCACTCCGGTCCGCCATGTCTGGTGCTTCACGTGGCGCGTCTGAGTTCGGTAATATATTCCGTTTTGCTGTTTGCGTCCGCGACACAAATCTGTCCATCATCCACGGAGCACTCCGAATGATCGTGTCTGATGGTGGGACCGGTGATGAGCAGGTATATTCTGTGTTTCGTAGCAAGCGGGACGGAGCACAGTCTCACACCGCTACTCCATCGGGCGCC
>NW_017325513.1:0-251 GCF_000935625.1 Nanorana parkeri | reverse complement strand
CAACATCACCATGCAATTCATGCACGGCATTGCACAACACAACTGCCGTGTGATGATAGCGTGGGAAATGTTTTGAACTGTCATTCATTTGGATGACAAACCAAAAGCGCCTCTCACTCGCAAAGCACATTGCCGCACGGCAGGTGTGGCCACTGATCCCTCACACCAGTGGCATGTTGCTGGAGTGACCAGGCACAGTGGCCCAGGTCACTCCAGCGACATGCCATGAATGCACAACACAGGACCGGACT
>NW_017325512.1:0-251 GCF_000935625.1 Nanorana parkeri | reverse complement strand
CATTTTAATGTTTTCAGTGTACAAAAAAAAACCAAAACCACACAGAACCCCACAATGGTCCCCCTGAATGTCGGGCGGATGGGACGAGACGGATGAAGGTCGGGGGGGTCACACTGTCAGGAGATATGAGCCGGGAATGTAGTCACATGACAGGAACAGGAAGCACATGACCCGGGAAGGGGGGCGGGGTCACAGGTCACTCCAGGGACTGCAGCATCAGCAGCTGTTTGAGGACTTTCGTCTGGCTGGTT
>NW_017325511.1:0-251 GCF_000935625.1 Nanorana parkeri | reverse complement strand
TCACGTTTTAAGATCTCCCAATGTTTCCCAATGATGCATTCCAATTTTTTGTGTTGGCCTGAATAATCTGTGATAAAAGAGATCGGGAAAGGTTCATTTCCTTTTTGTATGGGTTTCAATAAGGTCATTCTATCCATCTCTGCCACCTTCTTTCTTAAGTTATATAGTTCCTCTCCATTATACCCCTTTTTCACAAATCTATCAATAAGAATTTGTGATTGTAAATAAAAATCATCTATTTTGGTACAGTT
>NW_017325510.1:0-251 GCF_000935625.1 Nanorana parkeri | reverse complement strand
CAAGAAGACACTAAACAAATTCCAATTCATTATCAAGATTTTGCAGATGTTTTCAGTAAAAAAAATGCTGATACACTTCCGCCTCACCGATCATTTGATTGCCCCATTGATCTCTTTAATAACAGTAAAATACCCTTTGGCCGCCTTTACCCGCTCTCACAACCTGAACTGGTTTTCCTTAAAGAATATCTAGATTAGAATCTTAAAAAGGGATTCATTAGACCATCCACTTCACCCGCTGGAGCAGGCAT
>NW_017325509.1:0-251 GCF_000935625.1 Nanorana parkeri | reverse complement strand
CAATGACATTATGCGGATGGAAGAACTGCTTGCCTCTGATAGATCAATATGGAACAAAAAATGAAAGCGCACTACTGTAATGTGGATAGGTCTCTCCCTTGCTTAGTTTGCTGGGAAATGGTGGGCATAAGCTCTTCAAAAAACAGGGAGAGGAGCCCCGTATAACATAATAATCAAAAAATACAATAAGCTGAAGAGCACAACTACCCAAAAAAAATACTGAGCAGCCTGATGTAGCTGGCTGAATGGTT
>NW_017325508.1:0-251 GCF_000935625.1 Nanorana parkeri | reverse complement strand
AGGACTCCTCTCCAGATTTACTGCTGTTCTGCTGACAACTTCTTGATGACAATGGTACCACAAGACAAAAAGTGAGGGGTTATCTGCAAAAGGAACACAGACAAAAATAACTAGTCCACTAAAGAAAAACCTTTTTTTTTTTATTTCTGTGTGTGTTGCTTTTGGAGAATTCCCCTCACTTCCTGTCAGCAGCACAGGAAGTGAAGGTAAAGCCCTTTAATGGGGCCCCTTCCCCACTTTATCCAAAAGTG
>NW_017325507.1:0-251 GCF_000935625.1 Nanorana parkeri | reverse complement strand
TTTTTTTCATAGCTGCTTCAGGTTTAATTGTTTTTTAGATATCTCCAGGAGCGCAGATTCTCATTTTTACTTATTTAGATATTACAGTACATGACTTTGGGGCTTCTCTACATGGGTGGCTGAGCCTGAACAGCCCAAATTTAAACATATTCCCTCCCGCCAGGGAGCCTCCCATAGAAGTCAATGACTGTATGAAGGTATACGCTGGTACTTGTGTATAGCCATGCATGTGGCTCCCTGGAGGGGGGGGG
>NW_017325506.1:0-251 GCF_000935625.1 Nanorana parkeri | reverse complement strand
ATACACTGAGTGGCCAGATTATTATGACCTCCCCATCAGTATTTCATTTTGGCCACCTTTTGCCTTTAATACTGTGGCCATTCTTCTTGGCATTGACTCCACAAGATGTTGAGAGGTGATGCGAGGAATATGACACCATGCCTGATGAATAGCACTGTCCACTTCTGTGAGATTTGGTGGTTGTGGAACCAGCCGCCTGGTGGCTCTTTTAACTTCGTCCCACAAATGCCCAATTGGATTGAGATCTGGTG
>NW_017325505.1:0-251 GCF_000935625.1 Nanorana parkeri | reverse complement strand
GAGTAAAAAATCTAATTAAATAAAAAACTAATAAACACATCTTGGAGACAGGGCACTGGGTGATGTCACACGCCTGTGGGGGGGGGTCACGTTTTCCCCCCCTTGCCTCGGGTGCAAAAGGAGATGGCTACGGCTCTGCTCCCGCGGCTGCCGGTTGAACGTGTCAGACGACGCAGACGGGAAGAGGCGGGACACCTCTCCTCGTGTGCAACGCCCCCTCCCGCCCCTGAATGCAGGTGTGTTTTTTCGTT
>NW_017325504.1:0-251 GCF_000935625.1 Nanorana parkeri | reverse complement strand
ATAGCATAGAGCTCTACCATTGGGCCAAGTTGCATGAGTTTGTGAGAAACGGTGCGCTTAAAACAGGCTTTTGAACAAAAGGCCATAACAATAATACCGGTAACACTCTCTAAATACCATTGGATTGCAGTGGCCATTTGAAAATTTGGTTTAGTTTCGGTTTTGAAATTTCCATTTCGGTGCTATATATATATATATATATATATAATGACCTTTTGATTTTGACCAAATACTTATTTTCCACCATTTAT
>NW_017325503.1:0-251 GCF_000935625.1 Nanorana parkeri | reverse complement strand
TCTGGCCCTCCATTGGTGAAGCAGCAACTCCCATCATGCTTTTGCCTCTGGTAATCATGTCTGTTGCTGTCAGTCTTGCAATTCCTTGTGGGACGTATAGTTGCACTACAGCCAGAGTGCCGGAGTTTGCCTATCCCTGATGTAGAGGAACCACAGTGTGCGGCTCAGGATACAGATATCCAATGCTGCAAAATGAATTGAATGCCAAAGAGTCTTTCAGCGGCTGCAGCGCTGGAGGGGTGGAAGGTAGG
>NW_017325502.1:0-251 GCF_000935625.1 Nanorana parkeri | reverse complement strand
TCAGCTCCCTCCATACATTTTCTATAGGATTAAGGTCTGGCGACTCCATGACTTTAATGTGCTTCTTCTTGGGCCACTGCTTTGTTGCCTTGGTGGTATGTTTTGGCTCATTATCATGCTGAAAGACCCATCTTCGACCCATCTTCAGTGTTCTGGCTGAGGGAGGTTCTCGTGCAAGATTTTACAATACCTGGTCCCGTCCATTGGCCTCTCAATGCGGCAAAGTCAGCCTGTACCTTTAGCAGAGAAAC
>NW_017325501.1:0-251 GCF_000935625.1 Nanorana parkeri | reverse complement strand
AACTGATCAGGAAAATAGGAGGGAGAGAAGGGAGTAAAAAAAAGAAAAAAGGGGAAAAAAGCTAGATTAGATGCAACAAGAGATTGGAAAGATATAGATATATGGAGATACTCGTTTCTTGTTGCTATATGTAAATAAAAATATATGTATGAAAAATATGAAGGTATTAAGGATGTAAATATATATGTCTGTTAAATCATGAAACTATATGAATGTATGGAATTATATAGGCTGTATAGAAAAAAATTATT
>NW_017325500.1:0-251 GCF_000935625.1 Nanorana parkeri | reverse complement strand
TACCAATTCTCACAAACCGCTCAGTATTCACTTATTGGGATGTTTTTACCAAAAACATTTTGGCCGGACTTTAGGAATAGATTTTATAATTTGTATAACAAAAAGTAGAAATTATCATTTCACACAATTTATCATTTATATAAAAAATAAAATACATTTTATAAACCCAGCGGCCAAATATCACCAAAAGAAAGCTCTATTTACATAAAAAATGAGGCGCCCGGGGGCGAGTCTTTCATTAGCGCCCCTCC
>NW_017325499.1:0-251 GCF_000935625.1 Nanorana parkeri | reverse complement strand
GACTCCTCCCTCCCTCCCTGGTCTGGGACTCCTCCCTCCCTGGTCTGGGGCCCCGTATATCTGGGTTCTATGTCCCCATACTGCGCTCAGCTGGTCTTCTCTGCCCTCCACAGTGGCCAAATGTGAGTACTTCAATGCGGGAGGAAGTGTGAAGGATCGCATCAGTCTACGCATGGTGGAGGACGCAGAGAGAGATGGGACCCTAAAACCAGGGGACACCATTATAGAGCCCACCTCAGGAAATACAGGTT
>NW_017325498.1:0-251 GCF_000935625.1 Nanorana parkeri | reverse complement strand
CACCACTATTATATGTTGTTGTGATGGAACAACTAGCCGCTTCCGAGATCTCAATACTCTTTACCACATCAACTTCAGAGATTGGGTAGATAAAATCTTTACTAATTTCTCTAAATGGAACGGTCTACGCCTATCCTGGATGGGCAGGGTAAATGTTCTAAAAATGGACATACTGTCCAAAGTCCTGTACAGGTTTCAGACAGTCCCTACATCATTACCAACTCTCTTTTTTCAAAAACTTAAAACAGCAG
>NW_017325497.1:0-251 GCF_000935625.1 Nanorana parkeri | reverse complement strand
TTGTCAGCTTAAGCGGGCCCATGGCGACAATTCAAGGACTCAGCGAGATGGCTGAGGGACGGGGGTCCCAGCAGGAGGGGGGTAGACGAGTAGGGAGGGTGGGTAAGGACAGAAGTAGGGGGTTGAGAAGAGGGGTGTAGGGCGGCAAAGGGGAGATACGAAGAAGGAGGAGAAGGTAGAATGGAGAAGGAATAGAGGTAGTACCAGTAATGTGGGGAAGGGAGTCGGACCAATCTATTGGTCCGAGTAGT
>NW_017325496.1:0-251 GCF_000935625.1 Nanorana parkeri | reverse complement strand
ATATAAAAAATTAAAACGTTTGTAAAAAATAAAAAACAATTTTAAAAATTTTAAAAGGTTAGAAAAAACATTTTTGGTTTCGGTTTCGGCCTGACATAAATTTTGGTTTTGTTTTGGTTTTCAAAATTTCATTTCGGTGCACCTTTAGTCTACATAGTAAAGGCTGTAAAGTAGCCACCACTCCAAGCTTGCTTCTGTGATGAACTGTGATGAATAATAACAATAAAAATAGTGGGGAACAACAAGGTAGT
>NW_017325495.1:0-251 GCF_000935625.1 Nanorana parkeri | reverse complement strand
TTGTATTGCTTGTTGTGTCCCAGTTGGAAAAATGTTCCTTTACTTCTTGGTTTGGTGATTCCCTATCAACAGGACATGAAATTAGGTAACTACCCCCAACAGGGAAACAAAAAGAAATGGATTATATACCTCTCATTATTCTACTGTAAAATCTTTTTGATAGTTTAGGGTAGGGTAGGGTATTATATTGTGTTTGTATGTACTAAAATGAAAGTGACACTAAACTCAGGAGTTAAATCTTAACCAGTTGA
>NW_017325494.1:0-251 GCF_000935625.1 Nanorana parkeri | reverse complement strand
TAAGTTGCCGGCATCTGTCAAAATGCCATTCTGCGGCGGGTATTCATCGCAGCGGACGGGATGGCGGTTGTAGTTTTAAAAAAAATGATTTCTATTTATTTTTTATTATTTATTTTTAATTTTGTCGAGTCGTCATGGACAACGCTAGACGTTGTGATTGACCCTGGATTACGTCGATGGATCGGTTTTTTTTCAATAAAGGACTTGTCAAAAAATCCTTTGTTGTGTTTTTTTTCAAATAAAGGATTTTT
>NW_017325493.1:0-251 GCF_000935625.1 Nanorana parkeri | reverse complement strand
ACTGTATTTAGTTTGTGATATTTTCACATTTCCACACAACTAAAAGACCAATTAACCTCCCTGGCGGTAATCCCGAGTCTGGCTCGGGGTGAATTTTCAATGCTAGGAGCGGTAACCCCGAGCCAGACTCAGGGCTGCAGAGAAAAGTGACACTCACCTTGTCCCTGCGATCCCGGCGGCGTCCTCTGCTGTACGCGGCCCGAAAATTACACTAAAAGCCGGCATCTGACTTTTGGTTTCGTTTTCGGGCG
>NW_017325492.1:0-251 GCF_000935625.1 Nanorana parkeri | reverse complement strand
GAAAATCTCGGCTTATACTCGAGTATATACGGTAATACTTGTTAGGTGTCAAATTTACATTTGAATAACTTTAATCATATCAATTGAGGAGTGATTTATGTCACATATAACAGAGAAGTGTTTTTAGTGTCGAATCAGTTTTTATTAGTATTTTTTAACAGTTCCTTAACAACCAGTATCAAAACTCAAGAAGGGTACAAAAAGTACAACCAGTACATATACAACGAGGATATCAGGCTACATGAATATAT
>NW_017325491.1:0-251 GCF_000935625.1 Nanorana parkeri | reverse complement strand
TGTCACTGCTAGCTCTGCCCAATTGTTTTTATTTTGCCGCCATCTGTCAGCCGCTTCATTATGCAGCAGGAGTTTGACGTGTGCGGTCGGGTCGGTGTACGTCATTTTCAAAAAATTATTATTATTTATTTTGTTGAGTCGTCATCGTCGTGGACAACACAGGATGTCGTAATTGATGCTGGATTATGATCAGTTTTTGGCTTTTTTGTTTTTATATTAATAAAATACTTTTTTTTTTTTTCCAATTTAAA
>NW_017325490.1:0-251 GCF_000935625.1 Nanorana parkeri | reverse complement strand
GGTACAAAGTATTGCAGAGTTATTTACAAGTGAAACAAAAGATTTTTTTTAACGTTTTGTACTTTTATGTGACATCGAACGAATGTAACGAATGCAAACCGAAAAATGTTTAAATAAATATAGTTATAAGAAAAGAAATAAAAAACATCAGCAGGAATATTACAGTTAAAAGGAGAAAGGGGGAGAAGGGGTTAAATGGTACTGATTAGGATATCAATGTTACTTTGTATCTCTCTATCTCCCTCTGATCA
>NW_017325489.1:0-251 GCF_000935625.1 Nanorana parkeri | reverse complement strand
ATACTTCTGTCTGTGTTGCTGGAAATCTCTCTGAGCCCTGGATGGCCTTAAAACACCCAGAGTTCTAATCCTTACCCACTCTATTCAAAACCAAAAAAAGTTTTGGGTATAGGGACACTTAAAAATTAGGTTACTAAATGAATGGGGTGATAGGATAATCTAGCTGATAGTGAGATCAGGTCACTCAGTATGAAAACAAGTAAGTTCCTGGTGTTAGGCTCTATATAAAGCCAAACTGAGAAGTTACCTGG
>NW_017325488.1:0-251 GCF_000935625.1 Nanorana parkeri | reverse complement strand
GGACGCCAGTCCCCCCTGGCCCACAACTCCGAGCTCGTTTTCAGGAACCCCCCTTCTACCACTACGGCAGCCCCTGTACACTCCGAGCCTCGTCCGAGACCTCAGGTTGCCTGAGATAAGACTCCACATTACCTCACCGGCCTCTTTGAGCCATTAGCGGGGCCATTAATATGAATAACTCTGACATTCTCTTGCTCTTCGCCCGAGCGAATGAAGACCCCCAGCGATCGAAAATCGAGTCAATTACCATT
>NW_017325487.1:0-251 GCF_000935625.1 Nanorana parkeri | reverse complement strand
TCGCTCCCGCGGGACGTTATTTGCAGAGTACATTATTATGCAGTTAAAGAAGAAATTTTGCAAAAGGCTCGGATCTTGAAGACCCTAGAATTTGATGGTACTGAAATACAGATCTTTCCAGACCTTTCGTGGTTCACCCTACAGCAACGGCGAAATGTGCAACCCCTCCTGACGCTACTGAGGGACAACAATATTCCTTACAGATGGGGATTTCCCTTCAGTCTGACGGCTCGACGAGACGGTAAAAGTGC
>NW_017325486.1:0-251 GCF_000935625.1 Nanorana parkeri | reverse complement strand
GGTCTCCTTCAGATGTGAAGGGGGGTGGTGGGGGGTCACTGACAGTGAAAAGACAAATGATGAGGAGTCCAGAGAACGTTTTATTGATCGCACAATATTAGAGAAGAATCTGATCAGCTTTGTCCTCCTGGATCTCCATATTGCTAGAGAAGAGTCCTGAGGCACGATGTGTATTGCGTTTCTCTGCCCTACACACACATAGGACAGCCAACCCCCTGACAGCCGGACAGCCAACCCCCTGACAGCCAAAC
>NW_017325485.1:0-251 GCF_000935625.1 Nanorana parkeri | reverse complement strand
GGAGAGAAGGTGAGTTTGCAGTGAAAGCTGCATTTTTTTAAATACACGCTGGGCAATAGATGTTGGTGTTAAGCTGTAAGTTCTATTTTATCCTTTGAAGGACTTGGAAAAATACTTGTGTCCTTTAAATGGACTATCACTTAAACTAGTCAGGGCAAAAAGATAGAGTCTCTTCTAATCTAAACCTGCTGATACTGACCTTTCTCATGTTCCCTGGTGCTCCATCAGAGTCAGGAACAAGCCTTGTGTAA
>NW_017325484.1:0-251 GCF_000935625.1 Nanorana parkeri | reverse complement strand
CAAGTTTTTCAATAGACCCGCCAAGCCCCATTCCTCAGGCCTGGCTTCCGCACGGGCGCCGACCTGTCTCCTGGCGCGGTCGGTGGCCCCTCCACCTCCATTGCTGTTCCCGGGCTGCCCTCTTCCCTGCCTGATCGCGCGGCGGCCTCGGAGCAGGCGCCGCGCAGGACACCTCTTCTGGCGGGCCCTCCCTAGGACGTGGGAGCGCCAGTGACGTCACCGGCGTGCGCGCCGGCCCAGCGGCAATCAGG
>NW_017325483.1:0-251 GCF_000935625.1 Nanorana parkeri | reverse complement strand
AAGTCTTACTATTCACCAGAGGACTCACACTGGAGAGAAGCGATTTCAATGTTTAGAATGTGGCAAGAAGTTCACACATAAGACAACTCTAATTCGGCACCAGAAGGTCCACAATGGAGACAAAGCTATTTCAATGCTCTAAATGTGAGGAACACTTCATTCAAAAGATACATTTCATTGGACACTGGAGGAATCACCTAGGAGAGACGTCCTATCCATATTCTGAAAGTGATACATTTCACATTATAGAA
>NW_017325482.1:0-251 GCF_000935625.1 Nanorana parkeri | reverse complement strand
TGTTACTGCCTGGAAGGTTGGGAAGAACTAAGTCTACTTTTTCCTCCTTCAGCACTACCAAATTTCAAAACATGAAATTTGGATTATGTTATTGAGGTTTTACAACATGTCCATTGTAACCACAATGAAGAAACATTGTTTTTCTACAGAAAACTCATACAGAATATCATGGTTTTGTGCTGAGCACCTGTGTCACCAATGGCATATATGGATTCCCCTAGTGCAACAAAACTATTTAGTGCTTGTCTTAA
>NW_017325481.1:0-251 GCF_000935625.1 Nanorana parkeri | reverse complement strand
TTGAATAAAGACATTAGTCCATCAAGTCCAACCTATTAAGGGCGTGACACACTCCACGCGAAGCCGTGCAGAGCGAAGCAAAGCTATCCAGCACGGAGCTTTGCATGCAGTGTGTGAGCTGAGTGCAGTCAGATGATTGACAGCACCTTCAGCCAATCGGCTCGTCCGTAACAACCTGCCTGCTGTCGCATCGCGACGCGCTGGTTTATACCATTGGCTGAAGTTGAAATTGTTCATCTCGGCACGCTCAG
>NW_017325480.1:0-251 GCF_000935625.1 Nanorana parkeri | reverse complement strand
CTACTGTTGTAAGCCTTAAATAGTACTAATACATGTTCTCCTTTATTATTTATTTATTTTCTATACATATTATCTGGTTTTCATGTGAAGTGGCACTCATTAGTGCAATTTCTTCCCTTATCCTCGATGCCTGGCCCGGCTGCAGATGCTATCGCCTAAGCTTCCTCTACCCCACATAGGCCACACGTCTAGGGGTGAGATTCTCGAAACTACTGAGTTTCTCGCTCCTGGTACGTGTATTTTGGGGACTT
>NW_017325479.1:0-251 GCF_000935625.1 Nanorana parkeri | reverse complement strand
ATATACATCCTAATTTATGTTGATGACATTATAACCAGTTTGAACAAGAAGGGGACTATAGTCAACTAGTAGAGGTGCACCGAAATGGAAATGTCAAAACGCAAAGAAACCGAATTTAAAAAAGTCAGGCCGAAACCGAAAATGTTTTTTATTTACATTTTCAAATTTTTTAAATATTTTATTTCTATTTATTTTTTGTAAACTTTTTAATTTTTTATATTTATTTTTATTTATGTATTCATTTTTTATTA
>NW_017325478.1:0-251 GCF_000935625.1 Nanorana parkeri | reverse complement strand
AGAGATGAAGGCAGGTTTTCCTTTGACATGTTTCATTCAATTACTTTCTCAAAAAGGAAAGAGAAAGTCAGGTGACCGAAGGAGAAGGAGAGATCCACAAAGTTACTTGACAAGGAGACATTAGAAGGGGTTGGAAAACCAGAACTTAAAATACCTTTTTAACAAGGAGACCCTCTTGGGGAATTGTTAAAAAGTTTGTTTGGAGGACTGCCGGACAGATTGATCAAGGGTCACTGAAAGAGGGAAGTTGC
>NW_017325477.1:0-251 GCF_000935625.1 Nanorana parkeri | reverse complement strand
CTTGATCATACAGTGGCAAGTATGAGATTTCCTTTATTTCATCCTTCTAGTACTGAGCTACATGGAAGTGATGTGCAGGACAGTGTTAACTCTTTGCAAGATTTTCCACAAGACCCTGACATATTTATAAGATTTTCAAATATGCTTGAACGTGGTCTTTCTTCTATGGCAAAGAAAATCACTACGGATATGGTGGACTAATCTCTCTATCTAACCTGGGAACTATAGGCCGGTCAGTCTAACATCGGTAG
>NW_017325476.1:0-251 GCF_000935625.1 Nanorana parkeri | reverse complement strand
GACGAGGAGGAAACGTAAGATGACCATCAACACGGCGCAGACCGCGGGGGAACGTGGGAGGAGTCCAATACTCACCTTTCCAACCAGCGCCGGGATATTCATGGAGTTTGTAGCGAATCCCATTCCATATGTCAACGCGGCCTCCACCCCGAGGAAGCGCGCCACCAGGCGCTCCAACTCCTCATGTTTATCCAGATTCCCTGCAAAGACAGAACCCGGGTCAGAGGGGGCCAGGAAGTGCTGGTACCAGG
>NW_017325475.1:0-251 GCF_000935625.1 Nanorana parkeri | reverse complement strand
TCGCCTCCCATCCCAGAGTCTCTCCCATCCTTTGGAACTCCTTACCCCAGCCTGTTCATCTATCTCCCACTCTGACTGACTTTAGATACCTAAAGACTAATTTATTCAGGGAAGCCTATTCCACCTCATACTAACCATTGAACTGTCACTTTCTTAACCAATTCATCCCCACACAGCTATCTGCTCATGTATCACTTGTCCCACCCTGTTAGAGCGTAAACTCTCATGGGCAGGGCCCTCCTTTCCACCTT
>NW_017325474.1:0-251 GCF_000935625.1 Nanorana parkeri | reverse complement strand
CAGGAGGCAAAAAAGGCAAAGCATGCGTTGTTTGTTAATGGATCACCGATACCCCCTCCCCCACCTCTGCAAGGGGAATGGATTCTACTTCCTGTAGCAATGACCTTTGAACTGGTTGAGCTTCCCGAGCCTCCGTACCTTGTCAAGCGCCTTGCTGCAGATTTCATTCACGCTCCCTTCAGATCTGTGAATCCCCGGTTAGGTATTCACTTATAAAATGAAACCCGTTGTGAATGGAAATGCAGACCATT
>NW_017325473.1:0-251 GCF_000935625.1 Nanorana parkeri | reverse complement strand
AAGGGGGTCTTTAGATATGTGATTGGAGAAGGAGGAGCTGCTGAGATGTGATGTGATTGGAGAAGGGGGATGCGGAGATGTGATTGGAGAAGGGTGGATGCAGAGATGTGAATGGAGAAGGGGGGGGGCTGCAGAGATGTGATTGGAGAAGAGGGGACTGAGGACATGTGATTGGAGAAGGGGGGACTGAGGACATGTGATTGGAGAATTGGGGTCTTTAGATATGTGATTGGAGACGGAGGGGCGGCTGC
>NW_017325472.1:0-251 GCF_000935625.1 Nanorana parkeri | reverse complement strand
GTTTAAATATAATGATCACAGATACCAAATTCTTAATAAGAATAAGAGTTATGTTTGAAGTGAAGGAAGTGGATGGAAAGCTAATACGTTTGATTTGGAAGATTTTCCTACACTCTTATTGCTGGAATCCGAAGGAGAGAGTTCATAATATGCTAATAGACCACTTAATATCTGGTGAGTGGCTCACCAGTGGTGTATTATCTCACTACGGATTGTTTATTTACTTTTTTAATATAACGTTTTGCATTCTA
>NW_017325471.1:0-251 GCF_000935625.1 Nanorana parkeri | reverse complement strand
TTTGCCGGCCTGAGAACTTGTGATGTTAAAGTCGCAAATTGTAAACCGCCCAGAGAAGGGCCCCCAAACTTCCTATACATAGAGCCAGGGGCCCCCAAACTTCCTATACATAGAGCCAGGTACTATAGGGGGGGTCCGGACTGCGGCCAATGTAAGTAGGAAATGCCCCGAGGTCAGTGCTAGCAAAAAATTACCCAGTCCCTGTGATCAGTGGAGGAATATTGCCCCATCATTGGTGTCAGTGGGAGGAA
>NW_017325470.1:0-251 GCF_000935625.1 Nanorana parkeri | reverse complement strand
CGCCATCTTGCTGCTGCACACCGCTCTGCCGGGACCGGTCCGATATTACCGCTCCCTCCCTGGTGACTGGGAAGGGCCCGATCTCCATTACCACTCCCTCCCTGGCGACTGCGGGAGGGGCACGCTCTCCATTAACACCCGCTGTGTGTCTGTATTAACATCACGCCCTGTGAATTGTGCGTGTACGCGGCGCTGTCTGGGGGCGGAGCGCGGCGGTGACACGTTACTGGCCTGCACCAGGCTGTACTGTG
>NW_017325469.1:0-251 GCF_000935625.1 Nanorana parkeri | reverse complement strand
ATACATTCATTCATATCAGTAGCGAACATTCATTCATATCATTAGAATACATTAATTCATATCAGTAGAGAACATTCGTTCATATCAGTAGAGTACATTCATTCTTATCAGTAGAGAACATTCATTCGTATCAGTAGAGAACATTCATTCATATCAGTAGAGAACATTCATTCTTATCAGTAGAGAACATTAATATCATTAGAGAACATGCATTCATATCAGTAGAGAACATTCATTCATATCAGTAGAGT
>NW_017325468.1:0-251 GCF_000935625.1 Nanorana parkeri | reverse complement strand
CACAGACATGCTAGATTCGCCTGATTTGTTGACAAATGGGTTGCGGATCCATTCCTTACCAGTTCGTGGGTCTTTTGTGGTTGGGAAGTAGCGCTCAAACTCTTTTAAAAGCAAAGACAGGTGATCTTGCACCAACTGGGAGAATGAATGTTCAGGCTCAGTCTCGCCTAAAATCCCCGCTAATGTCTGAAACATGTCCAAAATGCCTCCGTTCACGCGCCGTCCCCACAACTCCAGTTTGGCTTTAAATG
>NW_017325467.1:0-252 GCF_000935625.1 Nanorana parkeri | reverse complement strand
ACTACTCCATTCTAATTATGTGAAAGAAATTATTCACAAAGAGTTTTTTTTTTTAGTTTGCAGGACTGTAACATTTCCTGTAAAGAATTAGCAGCTTAGAGGTTGAATTAATGACTGGCTTTACCTTTAAAATGCTTTGGTCTTAACCAATATATTTAAGGGAAACAGTCAAGATAGAAATATGGAAATCAGCAATGCTCACTTAATTTTGAAGTGACACTAAACTCAGGAGTTAAATCCTAAAAATGCATT
>NW_017325466.1:0-252 GCF_000935625.1 Nanorana parkeri | reverse complement strand
AAAAAAAGTTTTCAATGATTAGCCCAGCAGTTATTAATTTACATTAATACTTAATTTACAATTATTTGTAAATTAAGTAATTTACAAATTAACACACACACACACTCCTGCCCTCCCCCTCCCCCCCTACCTATCTCCTCGGGTCTTGGCTCTCCTCTGCTTGTGTGTGGACAGGATTAGGCAGCTGGTGGACGCGAGCTGGCAGCTCCCCCGGGTCTCCGGCTGCTCGTCTGCCTACTCTGCATGAAGTCC
>NW_017325465.1:0-252 GCF_000935625.1 Nanorana parkeri | reverse complement strand
ACCATTTGCTGCCATACATGCCCAAATCATGACGCTTGTTGGTCGCTGTATATTGGCCTCCATGTAGTCAGGATGTAGCTCTTCTCCTACTCTACGTCTCTCTTATTTTCAGTCATCACTACCAGATGAGGACATTTCATTTTCATCACTCCAAATACCAGAACGCACCGCAACACTGACTTTCCTCAGTTTCTAATTAGATGTATTGCAGTTACTGCCATTTGATTGGTCCCCGGAGCAAGGACTGTGATT
>NW_017325464.1:0-252 GCF_000935625.1 Nanorana parkeri | reverse complement strand
TTATTCAACCTCAAATACTATGTAACTATGTAACAAAGAAACCAAAGCATAGCCAGTGTATAAAAACAGTATCAATATGACATAAGAGTGTTCATTAGAAATCAGTGGTCAGTTCTGACAATCCGGGACTATAGTTCCAGGGACAGATCTGACAACCTGGGACTGTCCTTGGAAATCTGGCATTATACATCCGATTAATAATGTAAAACAAACAAAACAAAACATACACAGCTTAAAAAAACAAGGATTAGT
>NW_017325463.1:0-252 GCF_000935625.1 Nanorana parkeri | reverse complement strand
CCCATACACTTTTTATTGCCAATAAATTGCATATAAGGCTTAAAAATGGGGAAATTTGATTTTCAATGTTCTACCCCCATAGACTTGCATTGAGTTCGAGTTCAAAATTTCTCATGTTCTAAAGTTTGAATTCGAACTGAACACGGGGGTGTTCGGCCCATCACTATTAGTGAGTTCCTTCCCAACGTCACAGGCAGACTTAATATAAAGATTTAAATAAAAGAATCTGCGCTCTTGGAGAAGTAAGGCTAA
>NW_017325462.1:0-252 GCF_000935625.1 Nanorana parkeri | reverse complement strand
CTAGTCTTTAATTTAACCTGGATTTCTGTCAGTCACTGAAGTACCTTTAGTACATTGTTATTAGTATTACTGTTCATGCCATTTAGTATTAGTGTTTAAACCCGGCAATTTCATCCATTTTAACTGAAGAGAAGAATGTATTTAATCCATGTCACTTATAACCAACTTCCATGTCCATCTTTTATGGTGTTCTGTCCTTGCCTTTTTACTATTGATATTTTAACCCCTTCGTGACTGACGACGTACAGTGTA
>NW_017325461.1:0-252 GCF_000935625.1 Nanorana parkeri | reverse complement strand
TTCACAGACAGGTTCAGGTCATCTGCCAAGCATGTTATTTAAAAGAACTTTGCTTTTTTATTGTCTCACTTCTTTAAGCATTAGTAAACAAGCTGCTCCTAACTAAACAGATTTTTTTTACATTTGTTTTGCATTGGTACATGTCCCTCAGGGCAGTGCCCAGCTGCCAGTGCTGTTTGTTTTCAAAATCCTTTGCTTTTTAGCCTTAACAATGGAGAGGATTGATTTTAAAGAACCGGCTTCCATTGACTT
>NW_017325460.1:0-252 GCF_000935625.1 Nanorana parkeri | reverse complement strand
GGGGAAAAGCCTTAACCCCATAGTTCTCCTTTAAGTTAGTTGTGAGATTGGGAGAACCAACTAGTTTATCTTTCATATGCAGAATACTTTTTATGGCTAATATTAACCAATTCTACGGCCAATATTAAGTATTTTTGAACCAAACAGTCATTTTCCGAGTACAGGCAGTCCCCTGGTTACGAACAAGATAGGTTCTGTAGGTTTGTTCTTAAGGCTGGGTTCACACCTAGGCGGATTGAATATGCAAGTTTT
>NW_017325459.1:0-252 GCF_000935625.1 Nanorana parkeri | reverse complement strand
ATTGTTGGCATCAAGGCTGGTTTTGATTCCTCGAGGCACCAAGAAAGTGGTGAGAAATCCGAACATTTAACATGTCATATAATTGCAAGTATGCATCTTCAAGATAACCAACTGTTGTAGTGTGTGTGAAAGATTTTAACCCTTTCAAAATAATTTATAGTTATCTTTTTAGTAAAATATTATTGGTCGCCCGTAGCTATCTGGTTAACCATTTATTTCTATATTTATTTGGAAGAGGGTGCTGAAAAAAGG
>NW_017325458.1:1929-2181 GCF_000935625.1 Nanorana parkeri | reverse complement strand
AAAAACTGGATTTTTGTTTGCACATTTTTGGATGATTGAAGTCAGCAGCACTGTATCTCATTCATTAAGCTAAATGTATTTTTTATTTTTAAAGTGAGTTTTCTCAATGCAGAGTGAATGTTTAATTAAAATTCACTCTTAACCCCAAAATCTAAATTGTTATATGTTTCAGCTTTCCAATACTTAGATTTGGTGGATGCATTCGTTTTCTTTTTTTTAGGTTTCCCCCTTTACTGTTACCTGTGATCTGTC
>NW_017325458.1:0-235 GCF_000935625.1 Nanorana parkeri | reverse complement strand
CATTCCCAAAAGTGTTCAGCTTCAAAGAGACTGAATGGAGGCTGCAATGCTTGAATAGGTAGGGGTCATTGGCCACTGGAGAGGTGAGTATCCTTCCTCTTCCAGGTAACTGGCCATGTTATTTGCTTAAAGGTAAAGTTGTGATAGGGCCATTTTAACAGGTTTATAGTATGTAGTCTTCAATCCAGCCCTTGGGAGGAGCTCTAGCCCCCTTTTAGCCTGTAGAACATTGTAT
>NW_017325457.1:0-252 GCF_000935625.1 Nanorana parkeri | reverse complement strand
ACAGACATAAGGTAGAGTACACAATCTTCTGAAGGGATTTTGGGAAATGTATAAAGTATAATAAGTTTTTATTGAACAAGTTTTCCAAATAAAAAGACAGAAAAAAAACAATAATACATTACAGAAGCCAACATTCAGGGGAAGACCAATTACAATAAAGAGATCACTGTACAGACATCAGGACATCCAACAATATACATCTTTCAAACCCTAAGATTATGTCCTGGAGTAGGAGATTTAGCAGTCTCTTTA
>NW_017325456.1:0-252 GCF_000935625.1 Nanorana parkeri | reverse complement strand
ACCACAATCGAGGTTAACTAGGTGATCATAGATCTGTACATGTATACATGAAAACATGGTAGAGAAGCATATACATCTCAAAGGAGAAAATATTAATTAATTGTATTACTAAACCTCAGGTGGAAAAGACAATGCTTGTGGGGGTGATATAGTGCTTGCAATGCTGGAGAGAGCAGTGCTCGTAGACTCTACGCGTTTCGCGCCAAGGGGCGCTTCTTAGTTACATAGTATTTGAGGTTGAATAAAGACATT
>NW_017325455.1:0-252 GCF_000935625.1 Nanorana parkeri | reverse complement strand
GCACTTTAATCCACATTGTTTATATATAAATAATAAAGAAAGGGGGTGTGGTGGCTCATTCATATTATAGTAGGTTTAGCTGTTGGCCTTTCCCTGTAGTTTTGGAGAGCAGGGAGTGAATATCATGAGGCGGTCATTCATTCATTCGTTGTCGAGATGAAAACATTGACAGATTTCATCCCTTATGTATGTGTGGGATGATTTCTGATCATTGGTGATGTTGGAGATTTTCACGTGTCTCATCCTCTTCAC
>NW_017325454.1:0-252 GCF_000935625.1 Nanorana parkeri | reverse complement strand
GTGTCATTATTTGTGCCAAATTCATGTACAAGGCTGCATAGAGTTCATGAATTTGGTAAAAACGAGGGATGCACCGATACTAGCATCGGTTCCGATACAGAGTATTTGATACTCGCCCAAATGCTCCGATACTTACCCTCTATACCGGAACTTTCGGTCACAGGGAGATTATCTATTATGGCAGTGCCGCAAGCTAACATGGAGCCGGCTTCCTGACTAATCAGAAAGCCGGGCGGCGGGTAATGACCCACC
>NW_017325453.1:0-252 GCF_000935625.1 Nanorana parkeri | reverse complement strand
AGGAAGCATAAGAAGTATATTAGAGATATGCTAGATTTTAAAAATAATAAGATCTACAAATGGCAAAACCCTCCAGAGGAAATCACAAGCTGTAACACCAGTGAACAGGGTTCTATTATTGACCAGGAGGAAGAGGAAGAAGATGGGGGTACAGATTTGGGTTGGAAACCGATACACAAAAAACGAAAGAGAGAAAGAGAAGGTAACCCCAGGAATCAAGGGGTTAACCAACCAACTAAAAAACAGGGAACA
>NW_017325452.1:0-252 GCF_000935625.1 Nanorana parkeri | reverse complement strand
GCATCTATGAGAATAGACCGAACAGCAGTGGGTAGCCTGCCAGGGGTTTCGGCTTAGCAGATCCAGATCGGCTGAATCGAACTCCTTCTGCACTTCAGGTTGCCCAAACATGCTGTGCATGTTCGGGCGACCCGAAGCCACCCAATGTACGACTGATTTCAGCCAATATACGTCTGAAATCAGTTGTATAAGCCTGAAGTGAACAGCGTTTGGCTCACTTCACTTAGGGTCGGTTGTTCACTCGGCTGCCTA
>NW_017325451.1:0-252 GCF_000935625.1 Nanorana parkeri | reverse complement strand
GTCAGATTTGATTCTCGTCAGGGATTACCTCAGGTTGCCTGTGCTGGACTCGACTTTGGGACCCGCCTCATCCACCTCATGGCCACACCTCCCTCACTACGTCCTCTGCGTCCTGTGGCCTGGCTCTCCCGAGTCGCTCTCTTCAGTTCTCACCGCTGGCAGCGTGAGAATGCTGCGCCACCGCTGGCTCCTCAGACCGGCGCTGGCCGCGTGAGAAAGCCGCGGCACGGCGGCTGCAGGCAGAGGACACTT
>NW_017325450.1:0-252 GCF_000935625.1 Nanorana parkeri | reverse complement strand
TTGCGCACTCCCATTCCAATGTCTATCAAGACCTGTATGTTGGTCATCAGTGGCGTCTTGTACACTCTTGACCTATTTATTGTTTTATGCCAGAAAAGTACTGGTTCTAAACTGGAGAAAACCGGAGCCACCTACCCTGGGAGCCTGGAAGTTCATAGTAAATGCCTCCCTACCATTACACAACGATGGGAAATTGAGTAGATAGTCCTGGGAGGGTTTTGGCAAGTATGTCTCCTAATGACGGCGCACCGG
>NW_017325449.1:0-252 GCF_000935625.1 Nanorana parkeri | reverse complement strand
GGCCTGGAGCTTTCTCTTTTGCAGTCTCACTTTTGCTTGCAGGTCTCCTCCCCACCCCCATTGTGCTGCTTCTCCTTACACTCTCTGAGCTTTGCTGTACAGACTGTATAGTAAACTGCAAGAGGCTGGTACCAAATCAAATTCAGGTACTTAAAAAAAATTAAAAGTACATTTTATGATGTGTACATAAATACGGAGCTGCATTTATTTGTGCCATTTGTTTTTGCCTGGAATTCAGCATTACCATTACAG
>NW_017325448.1:0-252 GCF_000935625.1 Nanorana parkeri | reverse complement strand
TATGTTTATATATATTATTATTATAAAAAAATGTGTATAGCGCCAACAGTTTACACTGTGCTTTACAAAATGGAGGGAAACAGTACACTTACAATGCAATTTCAATACTGGAGGCTTAGAAGGGCCCTGTTCGTGAGCGCTTACAATCTAGTAGGAGGGGTAAGTGATACAAAAGATAATAATTGTGTGGGATGAGGTAAAGGAAGTAGTATAAGGACAGTTATTATGTCATGGGATAAGATTCCCTGAAGA
>NW_017325447.1:0-252 GCF_000935625.1 Nanorana parkeri | reverse complement strand
TTATCAGTGATTGATGGCCCTAGACATATTGCTCTCACTCGAAAGTTTGCGGCGATATGTAACATGTGCGTCTTTTTTGCACGTATGCGCCCCCGACGCATGTTTGCTTGCGTGTATGTATGGGTGGGGACTTAAACATTTTTTTTGTTTTTTTATTCTTTTTTATGTGTAACTTTAAAAAAAATTTGGCGGGGGACTTACATTTTTTTTTCTTTTTTTTAACTAAACTTTATTGCTATCACATACGGGGCT
>NW_017325446.1:0-252 GCF_000935625.1 Nanorana parkeri | reverse complement strand
CCAACTCAATACTGACCCCTACGGACTAAGACTGGGATGCCCTTAGCGTTCATGTAAAGGCCGATGTCCGAATATTTTTGGCATAATAGTGCATATTATCTACCTTCCACCAAAGGGGTTTCCTCCCTCACCCACCTTTCCACCTCCACTAAGCGGAGCTTATTGCCCACTTCCCAGCAGGGATTTTTTCCTTCACTTCCTGGTCCAAAGACACACAATAGTAAGAGGAGATTTATTTAAATCAAAGACAGA
>NW_017325445.1:0-252 GCF_000935625.1 Nanorana parkeri | reverse complement strand
GCTGTATACATGTATTGCTGGGATTTGTAGTCCCCCTACAATTCTGCATTAGAGTTTAAGCTCCTCTGTACAAAGACTGATGTGACTGGCGTTTCAACAGCTAATCGACTTAGTCGATTAATCCATGACGGAAAATGATGTCAACATTTTCCATCATTGATTAGTTGGCTTTCAATTAGGTACCCCTGTTCTCAGCTGAACACGCACGCTTCACGCTGCACAGTGCACACTTCATGCCGCATCGGCTCCCTG
>NW_017325444.1:0-252 GCF_000935625.1 Nanorana parkeri | reverse complement strand
GTGGTGTGTTTATAAGGTTAGTAAATCAACCCCTTGGTCTCCATGGCTGGAGTATGTCCATTCGCTGGATTTAGACCAAGCTCTATTCTCCATCTACAAGCACACCTGTTGTCCCCTATCGGCCCCTGCACAGTCTTTTCTCCCTGTCTTCCTCTTTCTTTCTTGTCTATGCATTGCTACTTGCATCAGATGAAATCTGCGCTGGCAGCCAAAACCTCCTGCTGTTGGCATACAAACCCCCCCCCCGAGCCT
>NW_017325443.1:0-252 GCF_000935625.1 Nanorana parkeri | reverse complement strand
CACTTAATATACATGTTTCTTCATTTATATTGTAAAACATTGTGGTATTAACCGGAAAAAATACATTAACTTTACGAACACATGAAAATGTTCAGGAATTCCAAAAAAACTCCATGACAAACTAAAAAAAAACATCAAAATGTTCAGCCTATATAAGGAATGTGTAAACAGAACAATTTACAACTTGCACGTATGTCTTCTTACTATTAAATGACCTTTAATTATAAGAACAGTCTAAATAGTCCAGAAGTC
>NW_017325442.1:0-252 GCF_000935625.1 Nanorana parkeri | reverse complement strand
TCTGATGACAGCAACCCGCCAATGTGAGTCTGCCGTCCGTCTGTTTTTTCACAATGGGCGGACGGCAAGCAGTTAATAGAACATAGAAGTAGCACTTTCACTGTTATTTGTAAAGTTATCAAAGATTATTAACGGTCCTCTGTAAGGTCATAATACCTATCATGGGCAAAGATCACATCATCACAAAAAGTCTTAGTGCTCCTTAGTCTTGGCTTAAAGGAGAACTATGGGGTAAGTGTTTTTCCACATAGT
>NW_017325441.1:0-252 GCF_000935625.1 Nanorana parkeri | reverse complement strand
GCGCTATATAAATCCTGTATAATAATAATAATAATAACAAAGCAAGTAGAAAAAAAAAAAAGTTTTAAAAATTAAAGTTCAATAAAACACAAGAAACTTTGAATGCCTTCGCCCCCACTTAAAGGCACATGTGAGTGAGAGCAATAATTCTAAGGCCAACATTCATGGCTAACTCTACATTGGTGTCCTGTAGAGGCTATTAAAGTATCACCTGTGGGCAATTTTGGGTACTATTGTGTTACGCTGTTTTCA
>NW_017325440.1:0-252 GCF_000935625.1 Nanorana parkeri | reverse complement strand
GGCTACCTAGGGATTAATCTAACAAAGACCTATGACACACTTTATAAGGCCAACTACATCCCCCTGTTTAACCTAGCCAGAGACTTACTAACCAACTGGTCCCATCACTGCCTATCCTGGATGGGGAAGGTAAACTCGGTTAAAATGGTCCTTCTCCCCAAATTATTATACTACTTTCGTACACTACCAGTCGCAATACCACGCCAAGCTATGCGAACTCTCCAAAACCAAATTTTAAACTTCATATGGCAA
>NW_017325439.1:0-252 GCF_000935625.1 Nanorana parkeri | reverse complement strand
AATTAATTTTTTATTAAATATTTTTATTTTGTACTTTACTTGGTATCTGAACTTCCTAAGAATTTCCCTTTTTCCTATTTGGTGAGATACTCTCTAAAGCTGGCCATACAAATGCTAATTTGTAGAGGTGCACCAAAATTAACTAAAACCAAAACCGAAAATGTTTTTTTCTTTAACTTTTTCAAATTTTTACAAATATTTTTTTTTTAAATATAAACTTTTACATTTTTTTATATTTTATTTTTATTTATT
>NW_017325438.1:0-252 GCF_000935625.1 Nanorana parkeri | reverse complement strand
CAAACCTTTCTAAAAAAATTTTGTTCCCAGTGTTCCACCTGTGCAAAGCACAATCCATGGCAGGCTCTTCGCTGATACACATTACACATTGCAAGAAATCGCGAGTAAACATAGCTGCAGGGAAAGTGACGGAGGGTGAGAGTTGTGATAGTGAAAATTGCCTGACCCGCTTCACCTGACCCGCTGATCAGGCTTCACAGCCCGGGTTAATAAAGGCATATCACTCACTTTAGGAAAGTGAAGTAGCACTGT
>NW_017325437.1:0-252 GCF_000935625.1 Nanorana parkeri | reverse complement strand
TATATTGGAGCCATTTCCGACTTGGCGGGGGTTACTCACTCTCGCCAAGACAAGGTGTCGGATATTTTCCGAGATTTCTATGCCTCGCTGTACCAAACAAGAGCTGGATACTCGGAGGCCGAGCTATTGACTTACCTGAGTGGCATCTCCCTCCCCTCTCTCTCATCGGCTGATGATATGGATCTGGAGGCCCCTATCACTCTGGAGGAGTTGGAAACCGCTCTAACTGACTTCCCTGCTGGTAAGGCCCCT
>NW_017325436.1:0-252 GCF_000935625.1 Nanorana parkeri | reverse complement strand
TTCAGGCTTATTTCTGACCATGCTCCTTTAACATGGATGCGTCATAGTAAGGGGATGAATGCCAGGGTTACCCGCAGGTTCCTGGCACTCCAGGAATTCAGGTTTGGTGTGGAGCACAGGCCCGGGAGGCTTCATCAAAATGCGGATTCCCTCTCCCGAGCCCATTGTCTTAGCTCCACTGTTGCCTCCATCGCCTCGGCGTTGGGGCAGAGGGGGGATATGTACAGGACGCCAGGGCTGGGTCCTGGAAGG
>NW_017325435.1:0-252 GCF_000935625.1 Nanorana parkeri | reverse complement strand
GCGCTATATAAATCCTGTATAATAATAATAATAATAAAACATTTCTTACCAGGAGAGGCTTTTGATAACCCATCCCAGAAATCTGAAAAAAACACAAAAAATGATGTGATTACAAAGTAACAAACCATGTCACCCTCATCCATCCCTTGCCATGAAATGTATTGGCTCCTTTTGTGCAAAACTGCAACAAAAGGCAAGTTTATGCAACAACAGCCTATGTTTCTCTCTCTGCGAACCTGGACAGCTACAATG
>NW_017325434.1:0-252 GCF_000935625.1 Nanorana parkeri | reverse complement strand
TATTCTGCATTGCTGTATAATCATCATACAGCAATGCATAAAAGTGAGCACCATATCACCAGCAACACACACAAAATTATAAAAAAGGAAAAAAAGGAAAAAAAAAAAATAAAGTTAAAAAAAATAAAACAATAAAAAAAACCCTCAAACTAACCCTGCCGCCCCCACTATCCGGTTGGCATTCTCCATGGAGGGCTGGTTGGAGGGGAGGGGGGGGCGCATTGAAGAACCTGGCCTTCAGGGGCAGCAGGG
>NW_017325433.1:0-252 GCF_000935625.1 Nanorana parkeri | reverse complement strand
TTGTGGTCCATGCAGCATCATCCTTCCTAAGGACATGGATGCATCTTTGGTGAGCTGTTGTTTTTTTTTTTCTTCTTGGTGGCAATCGGCTCCCTCACCGCTGCACTGGACTGTTCTTCATTCCATGTCATGAAGCTGGAGCCATGGAGCACTAGTGAGCTGTTACTATTTTTGCCTTCTTTCCTTTGGTTCTGGGAATCGGCTCACTTACCACTGCACAATACAACTTCCCAGCTTCTCCACTATCATATA
>NW_017325432.1:0-252 GCF_000935625.1 Nanorana parkeri | reverse complement strand
AGGGTGTGACAGGACCTGCAGGACTAGATCCAGGTCCCATGATGGGTATAAGGCTTTCCTTGGGGGGCGCATCCTGAGTGCGGCTCTCATGAATGTCCTGAGCAAGGCGTTATCCGCCCATTTCACGCCCGTAAAGGCCGATAAGGCTGAAATCTGAACCCGCAGAGAGTTGTATGCCAAACCTGCATCTAATGCTGATTGTAGGAAGTCCAGAATCTCCGGAATACCTGCTGTCATTGGTGTGAAGCCTTT
>NW_017325431.1:0-252 GCF_000935625.1 Nanorana parkeri | reverse complement strand
TGAGCAGGAATGCAAAACTTCATCCACAACTTTTTTACTTTGTTATGAGTCGAGATGGAGAAGGTGAGAAGAGGGATCACTCAAAATTAAAAATCATTTTTGACCCCCCCACTCCCCTTTCCCTTCAGGGGACCTTGTGCATTGTGCACTTGGTCCCAATCCATGCTGTTGTTGCTGAGCAGCGTTATTGGACAGTTTACACCCCTCCCCCCCAACACTGCTAGCAAGGAGGTGGATAGTGTGGGTCTCTGG
>NW_017325430.1:0-252 GCF_000935625.1 Nanorana parkeri | reverse complement strand
GAGGGGGAGCCCCCCAACCACCACCAGGGAGGGGGAGCCCCTCATAATGGGCACAGCGGGAATCTAAGGACAGGGATGTAGTGAAACATGATACAAATTCGTGGTACAGCAGAGGGATGGAGCGGTTACATGATCTGCGGCCTGGCACACGGATTGCTGTACATGTGTACATACGTGTATATTGGTGGGGATTATTCCAGCAATGAGCATGTAGATCCCTCCAGGGGGGTCGGGGGAGGGGGATGCCTCTGG
>NW_017325429.1:0-252 GCF_000935625.1 Nanorana parkeri | reverse complement strand
ATAAGTAAAGCCTCCTACACCTGTCTGGTATTGGAGCAACCCAAAGGAGCCAGTCATAGTGGGAGCCCCTAGAGCTCTGTCCTCACAGCTTCCTATTAAACTGTTGGTGGTCGGGGGAATGCTTCATTCCTCACCTGGTAATTAGGTTGTGTCTGTAGATGTAACGTTTCCCCCTCTTGGGCTTTTCTACTTCTGGTATTATTACAGTCTGCAATTAACCCCTTCATGACTGAGCTAGTTTTTAGTTTCTGT
>NW_017325428.1:0-252 GCF_000935625.1 Nanorana parkeri | reverse complement strand
GCTCTTCGTTATGCGACCAGTCACATGCAGCCGCCGGCCACTCCCCACGCTAATCTCTACTTTTACACATGATTTTTATGTAGCGTTCAGGCTAATCCAGACTGTGAAAAATTATTGTTTAATAAGCTTATTATATATAACTATGTATTTGTTCACAGTAGAAGTTAATTTATATAAAATACAGTTATTACAAATGAGGGAATCAGTGGGGTTTATTAACTGAAAGAGTAGTGAATGCTCAATTGATAATAT
>NW_017325427.1:0-252 GCF_000935625.1 Nanorana parkeri | reverse complement strand
ACCAGCAATTGCCCCAGTGCAGTCTGCCCTCTAACAATTGCAAGAGTGCAATTTTCCCTTCTCAACAATTGCCCCAGTGCAGGCTGCCCCCACCAGCAATTGCCACAGTGCAGGCTGCCCCCTCCAGCAATTGCCCCCTTGCAGTCTGCCCCCACCAGAAATTGCCCCCGTGCAGTCTGCCCTCTAACAATTGCCCCAGTGCAATTTCCCTTTCTCAACAATTGCCCCAGTGCAGTCTGCCCCCAAATAATT
>NW_017325426.1:0-252 GCF_000935625.1 Nanorana parkeri | reverse complement strand
GGCCCGCTACTGACGAGGTGATGTCCCTCAAAATGGCGCCGGATCCGTCCGTCACCGAGCCTCTCCACACACCCGCTCGCAGCACGGGCCCCGAGCCGCCAGACTCCCACTCTCCCTCCTACCTCCAACACCTACAGACCCGTGTGGAGCTCCACTCGGTGGCCTCCGACATTAAAGAGGCCCTTTGCACGGCAGTGTCCGAGTTGCGGAAGGATCTGCAGGAGATGGGCCGCCGCATCCATGTGGTAGAAC
>NW_017325425.1:0-252 GCF_000935625.1 Nanorana parkeri | reverse complement strand
TCTGACTGTGTACTTTGTTAAAGGAGTGAAAACCCAAATCTGAGAATACTTGTAACAACCTGGTATAGAACTTTTCCACTGACTCTGTTTTGTCTTGAGTAATATCCTGTAGATTAGTGGCTTGGTCAGCTAGTCTCTCCTTAGCCCACTCTTTTATCTGTTCACAGAACTGCACACCAGATGCAAAGGTATTGTCATCGACAAGCCTTGCGGTTTCTAGACTTTTTCTCATGATTGGCCAGTAGGCGTCCC
>NW_017325424.1:0-252 GCF_000935625.1 Nanorana parkeri | reverse complement strand
TGTAGCTCACAATACAAGGAGCCCCTTTTGTGGCTTGAAACTTGAGTGACGTCATTGTCACTGCTCAGCGTGGACGCCTCGGAGTTGAAGCAGGGAAGGAGTGGGGGGACCTGCCATTTGGTGTAGAGGTCATTTGGGCAAACCTAGCATTCCTTTTGCCCGGGGTTGCCTTCTGCCAGTGAGCCGGCTCGGGACCTAGTTTGGGTAACGGGTCCCATCCAGTCAAGGTCGGGCATGTGAGTCTAAGTTCCG
>NW_017325423.1:0-252 GCF_000935625.1 Nanorana parkeri | reverse complement strand
TACAGAGAGATGCATGCTGGGATTTGTAGTTGGGGGTGGAGTTTGGAGAAGGTGGGCAGGACGAACCTTCCAGGTAGGCGAAGCGTCCGTACTCCTGAAGAAGACTTTTCATGCCGGGAATCTCCTTCTGTCCAATCTTCATCAGATCGTCGTCATCGCCATCGGCAACCTCCAGCCACACCGTGCCGCCATCCGCCACGAAATACAGCTCATTGAACAATGCCGACTTGTACCAGGGGGGGAGCCGCCTGT
>NW_017325422.1:0-252 GCF_000935625.1 Nanorana parkeri | reverse complement strand
AAATTCCATAAAAATCAATGTGGAAAGCCGGCTAGTCACTCGTTTCGTCACATGGACGTTCTCAAGGGAAGACCTGTCGTCCCTTGAGAACGTCCATGTGACGAAACGCGTCGGGGGCGGGCCTACCTTTACGTCATTGTTCCAGTCCTTTTTGCACTCAGATTGAGTGACTAGCCGGCTTTCCAAATTGATTTTTATGGAATTTTTATACAGCGCTTGTTTGTCTGTATTTATTATTTTGGACCCATTAAA
>NW_017325421.1:0-252 GCF_000935625.1 Nanorana parkeri | reverse complement strand
GTGCGGGAGGAGAGCTCGGCCTCCTGTGACACCGCTGACAGGGCTCTCCCTGCCCCGCTCGGCCTCCTGACAGTTTCTCTCCTCCCCACTGGATGCTGCTCTGTGTCAGAGGGGACACAGAGCAGCACCCAGCAAGGAGGAGAGAAATCACAGATGCACCAGAAATTAGGCCGAAAGATGGCACTTTCGGCATTCTGCAAAAAGTGCAATTTTCGGCCAATATGTTTCGGTGGCCCAAATTTTGGTGCATCC
>NW_017325420.1:0-252 GCF_000935625.1 Nanorana parkeri | reverse complement strand
TGCTGCCTCCCTATACACACACTGCCTGCTGCCTCCCTGTAATCCCAGCATTGGGTAGACACCAGCGGGTTGGATTGCTGGCTGGTTTTTGCATCTTTCGGACACTAAAAGAGGAATATTTCACAGAAAAGATTCCCAGACCGGCCCTCAACACAGTCATAGTGGCCTTGGCTGAGGAGCGGTGTCAATGTATCTCTATGGGGGGGAACACAAGATCAGTGGTTGCCATGGTAAGCTCAGTGGTTGCCATGG
>NW_017325419.1:0-252 GCF_000935625.1 Nanorana parkeri | reverse complement strand
GGATCAGGGATGGTGTTTTTGTGCTCTCTGGACATTTTTTTTTTAAGGCAACGGAGTCTTAAGATAAAAATTAGCTCACAAACTATACCATGAAACTTCAAACCATCTGAAAAATGCTCCATGAATCAATCTCGCAGCCAAAAATGTACTGCCGGTGTACATGGTCTCTGAGGCTATCCGTGAATATTGTGCTGTTCCGTAACACCACATACAGCTGTAAGACTTCTCCCAACCATGTTATGAAATTTTGTG
>NW_017325418.1:0-252 GCF_000935625.1 Nanorana parkeri | reverse complement strand
CTCCCAGGTCCAACATTTATGACACCCCACTAACCCCCCCAGTGGCGTAACTAGAGTCACGGGCGCCCGGGGCAGAACAACATTTTGCGCCCCCCCCGGTTCTCAGGAAGCTGTCTCCTGCAGAGACCCCCATAGACCGTGCAGTCTGCCGAATATCAGGGGGGCTGTGTAGGATCTGTGGTGGGCTCTGTAGGCTGCAGAGCCCCCTACGGATCCTGCAGAGACCCCCACGGATCCTGCAGAGACCCCCTG
>NW_017325417.1:0-252 GCF_000935625.1 Nanorana parkeri | reverse complement strand
GGTAAGTATACAATTTTCCGTTATATATAGTGAGAAAAATATATATACATATAATCACAACAGAAAATATAAAAATATATAAAACAAATAACTGATTAAGGAATATATATAAGTAAGGAATATATATTTTAAAAAAAGTCCAATAATTGATGGTGACGAATCAAGTGAAAAAAATATATAGTGAAAAAATATATATACAGTATATATACGTGACAAACAAAAACAGTAAATATGAAAAAGTCAAATAATTGA
>NW_017325416.1:0-252 GCF_000935625.1 Nanorana parkeri | reverse complement strand
CTGCCCAAATGTCGGGTTACACTGACAGAGATACTCAGAATAGAGAATTGATTAGTAATCTTAAAAGAGAACTGAATCAAATCTCTAAAGAATCATTAGAACATGAAAGGCTAAAACTGGCGTTGGAAATAGAATATGAAAAGTTGTCTACTGCCAATAGCAAACTACAGGAGAAGTTGGATGGCCAGAGTCTTGCACATCTGCAGTCTGCGCAGGAAAGACAGGCCAGCAGCGAACAGGTTAAACCTTCTG
>NW_017325415.1:0-252 GCF_000935625.1 Nanorana parkeri | reverse complement strand
GGAGGAGAAGTGGGTAGGATTGGAGGGTGGGTTGGATTTCATGTCTGTCCTTCTATTGGAGTTTTGGTGAATGTGAAGCAGATTGTACAATCAGATTGTAACGTGTGTGTGGGGGGTACGGATGACGCTCCCGTGCTCGGGGGGGGTCATCTCACTGAATTTAGATGCGGACGGTGTTGAGTAGATGACGCCCCCCTTCCAGTGCAGCCCATCAAGGGCCCCTCCATACTGGGGGCCGACAATGAAGGGCCA
>NW_017325414.1:0-252 GCF_000935625.1 Nanorana parkeri | reverse complement strand
GCTGTGCCGTCTCCTTATAGGGGAGAGAGCGGCTGAGCCCAGCTGATTACAATCCATTCACTCCGAGGAGGAGGAGAGCGGCCTGAGATTTCATTGGGGGCGGCGGGCGCTATAACGAGGGCTGACACCCAGCAAAGGGGTTACCCGGGGCTACAGGAGGGGCGAGAGTGTAACAGGAGGGCAGGAGAACCATATCATCCAAGATCATCCAAGCGGCGTTCACACCGAGTGCGCTGAGCGACGTTCACGCCG
>NW_017325413.1:0-252 GCF_000935625.1 Nanorana parkeri | reverse complement strand
AGGGAGCATCAGGTCCGACACCAGAAAATAATCTAATCTGGTGAAGTATCTGTGCACCTCCGAAAAATGAGTATATTCCTTGTCTAAAGGATTGCGGACCCTCCAGACATCAATCACCTTCAAAGATTCAGCCATTTGGGCCAGGTTTGTGAGGGGGGTATGAGTGGGAGTATCCTGAGTGGGGAAAATACCCGACCTGTCCTCCCTAGTGACCATCACCGAGTTAAAATCACCACCCAAGAGCTTGTTAGG
>NW_017325412.1:0-252 GCF_000935625.1 Nanorana parkeri | reverse complement strand
ATCTGTCAATTCGTTCCGCAATGTGTCGAACACAAGCCCCCAGCAGGCAGGCAGCACACTGTTCGACGCTCACGGTTCCGATGACAGATTACCCTGTCAGTCCGCCTGATGATGGAGTCTCCCACCACCAGGATCTGCCTCTCCTGACCCTCCATCCTGCTCCCGTCCCACCACTGCGGATATAGGATGAGTCGGGCTCCAGCAGTGTCCACCTGAACTGATGTCCCCAACATCCTGCAACTTTGCAAATTT
>NW_017325411.1:0-252 GCF_000935625.1 Nanorana parkeri | reverse complement strand
CCACCGTGTCCCTGTACAATACATTCTGTCGAACACCCATGCACTGAGACCTTGCACTGGAGAATTGCCTTAATGCCAAGGGGCGCCAGAAACGCCTTCTCCAGGGGCGTATTAGAATATGCAGACTCGTCGTTGAGCCAGTCTAGAGCATGTCGTAATAGGCAGGCATAATTGTATAATTTTATATTCGGCAGGATAGCACCGCCCTCATTCTTCGGGAGCCACAACTTCTTGACAGATATTCTAGGCCGT
>NW_017325410.1:0-252 GCF_000935625.1 Nanorana parkeri | reverse complement strand
TCGCAACTAATTTATCCCTCTGATGTTTTAAATATTAATTAATTCTGTCTCTATGTAAACTTATTTATTTTTTATATACTGAATCCTATGTATAAGTTCGTTTTCTGATATAACTTCTTTATGGATGTCTCTATGCAGGACTTTTTCTGCTGATTGTTTTTCCTAATTAGGATCAATTAGCAGAGTGCTTATATACTATTTACCTCATCACTTCACGTCTACCTTCTTTTTGAAAAAGTCACATGACGAAAC
>NW_017325409.1:0-252 GCF_000935625.1 Nanorana parkeri | reverse complement strand
CTCCCCAGGACGAACCCATGGAAGTAGGGGTTGTCCGAGGACCCCTGACATCCGTTGAACGATCACGCAGACGCGAAAAGAACCTGTGTCTCTACTGTGCTGCACCAAATCATACAGTCTCCACCTGCCCCTTAGTAAGGAGGAAATCGGAAGGTAATACTCTCGGTATCTGTAAGTTGTCTGCCTCCGCTTCACTACCACATGCTTACATATATCTCTGTTTAACCCTGCAGTGGGACCAAGAGAGGCGAA
>NW_017325408.1:0-252 GCF_000935625.1 Nanorana parkeri | reverse complement strand
CCTCTCCCCCAGACCTTACCAATCATTTCTTCACAATCCTTCCGGCCAGCGTTCACTGAAAAAGCGCTGGCCAAAAGGATCCGAGTGTCGGTGCAGATTCAGCAACACGGACTGCATCCGACAGAGATGTAGACCATGTCCGCAGCTGCGATCCCTCCTGTCAGCTCTCTCTCCTCCCGGCCGTTCTGCAGCAGCCAGGGAGGAGAGAGCCAGCTGACAGGACAGGTCGCAGCGGTGGGGACCTCAGCACTG
>NW_017325407.1:0-252 GCF_000935625.1 Nanorana parkeri | reverse complement strand
GTGACCGCGTGCCCGACTTTAAGGAGCAGGGTCTGCATCTCTATCGGATGCAGGCCGCATAGCTGCTCCTGTCAGCTCCGGCCGAATGATGGATGAAGTGCCCCCTCCCTGCACAGATGCCAGCAGGTAACGGGGCTTGGAAGGAAAGGAAGGAGGGTGGAGCTTTATTAACATGTGTGCTGGGGGTTTGGGAGGGAGGAGGGGAGGGGAGTTTAATATGTGTGTGGGGGGGAGGGGGGGAGTTTAATATGT
>NW_017325406.1:0-252 GCF_000935625.1 Nanorana parkeri | reverse complement strand
CGAGAGATTTTTATTTATAATTTAAAAATATTTTGCTGAAATAAAGTCAGATTCAGAAGTGTGGCGGCACCACGAGTATGATCCCAGCCCGAGGACTACATTCTACTATGACAGGTGCTCTTTATAGTCCATTCACTCCTCCCCGCGGCGGCATCAATAGAACACAGACTGCTCCGGACATCATTTAACCCTTTTCCTGCCAGGTAGGAAGCATTAGTCCTTCATCCACATCCCCGCTATACCATGACAGTC
>NW_017325405.1:0-252 GCF_000935625.1 Nanorana parkeri | reverse complement strand
TGAAAGTAGTAGATCACCAGCACTCAAAAGATATCATTTAAGTCTTTGTGTTCATTTATTGAAATGCAGCGTCACATACAGTATATCAGATAGCCAACATTTCGGGGCCACGCAGGATCCCTTCATCAGGGCCACATAGGGACTGATTAAATGGGTAAAGGGTGTCCTTGGATTGGAGTGAAGGAGCCATGTTCTGCAGATCTCGAGAGGTCAGTGATGGAATAATCTACAGAATATATCAATATGTATCTT
>NW_017325404.1:0-252 GCF_000935625.1 Nanorana parkeri | reverse complement strand
GATTGATATGTAGACAAATCTCATGGGCATACTGTATAATAACAATTAATTGCCTCCATACATTAAAAATGAGTGATTGTTCACAGTATACCAAAATTATCTAGCGATATATTGTATCATAATGCATATTAGTCAAAAGCGATTCTATGTATAGATCAAAGTACATCTGCATAATAGTCAAACACAATTCTATATATAAATCAAAATACATATTGTTCAATAATACATCATATTGTTCTAGAATGTCCTGAA
>NW_017325403.1:0-252 GCF_000935625.1 Nanorana parkeri | reverse complement strand
CGGTCCTCTGCAGATAAATCTTGATGCTCACAGGCAGTTGCACACCGTGTGCTGTGCACTGCACTGTGAGCTCAACAACATGTCCTGGGACACAGCGGTGCAGCTGGCCCCCACTTCCCTAGCCTTGGATCTCTGAAAAAAACGATTAAATGGCCGAGGGGGAGAAGAGCAGCCAGATTTTTCAACAGGAAATGCTTCTGGAACAGGAACCTGGTCCGGGCTGAGTCTGAGGTGTCCTTCTAGGGCTGGCTG
>NW_017325402.1:0-252 GCF_000935625.1 Nanorana parkeri | reverse complement strand
TTATACTTCCCTATCCATACTCTTAGCAGATCCAATTATTTACTATGGAGAGGCGGTCAATAGCTGAGTCCTTTGATAGAAGGCTTCAGGACCGGCCTTGAGATTTTGCAGTGCAGCTATGATGCTCGTGGCACACACAGCGTGGGTCTGCCAGGAATGTGAACAAATAGGTGCGAGACCTTGGGGCATTCATTGGGGGGAGGGGGTATCATTTAAAGGATAATTGCACAAAAGTACAGTCATCCTAGAATT
>NW_017325401.1:0-252 GCF_000935625.1 Nanorana parkeri | reverse complement strand
AACCAAGCGCCCTGGACTGTCATGAGAGCTTGTCGGAGCCGACTCTGATATGACCGACGGTTCCGACAAGCTCTCATTTTAATGACAACTGGTCCCATGCAATAGAAAAAGTTTGGCGGAGCTAGCTGTCACTGCTAGCTCCGCCCAATCATTTTCTAATTCTTTTCTATTTTTCTCTACCACAGAGGTACCGAGCAGAATAGAATAGCTGAGGGCGCTCTCCGGCATTCGGCTATTCACTCACTGCTGTTA
>NW_017325400.1:0-252 GCF_000935625.1 Nanorana parkeri | reverse complement strand
GCGATTAGCTTCTGCTCGGCGCCATGTCCAGGCCACGCCCCGTAAACATTTTTATTAATGTCACTTTTCTGCAATGACTTTTCGTTTATAAATACCTTTTACACATCTAAAATTAACAAAAAAGATGAATCCGAATATCGAAATGAATACACTTTCGGACATGAATCCCAAAAAACAAAATAACAAGTCAAGTACGCATCCTAAACATGGGGGATGACTGGTTTAAAAGAGGTGTGAAAGAGGCCATTTATG
>NW_017325399.1:0-252 GCF_000935625.1 Nanorana parkeri | reverse complement strand
TCCCTCACAGCACAGCAGCTCACACTGGACCCCAGGCTGGGTATCTACTCCAGTTCTCGTAAGATGGGGAGACTAGGTGGACCTTAAAAAAAAAAATACATTTGTATATAAATAATGTCTGATAATGAGTGTGTGAGATTGTGTGTGCGGTCAAGTGTGTCTGTCAGTGTTTTGAGGGCAATACTCACACTAGTACCGAGCAAAATCACACCTACCATGAATTCTGGTGTGGGAGGTGTGTTGCATTGCCAT
>NW_017325398.1:0-253 GCF_000935625.1 Nanorana parkeri | reverse complement strand
GCAGTGCTGAGTGGGCACACCGGCCCGTGCGGCATTCATTTACCAACCCGCCAAAAAACGTACGATTTGCGGCAGGTTTTCCAGCGTGCTTGGAAGACAAAAGTAGTATGACCTTACAGTAGAAGCAGAGAGAGGGGTGCCTTTCCTAGTGCAGATTGTTTAATCCAATATCATCTAAATAGTACAGACAGGTACTCACAATGTGGAGTGATGACAGTCTCCTATTCCCCCTGTGTATGTACACAGAATTGAC
>NW_017325397.1:0-253 GCF_000935625.1 Nanorana parkeri | reverse complement strand
ATTCAATTGATAAAGCACTAAAATCAGTATCAGCGCACAAACAAAAATATTTTTTGACAATCTAAAAGATAAAACTACATTGAGTTAATAAATAACAAATATTGGCAACTTTGAAATTGCGCCTTTTTTGAGAAAAGGTACAAAAATTAAGGTACGCAAAACTGTAAATAAGCGACTTATGTTAAAAATGGTTTTTACGCTGTGTTTGTGTTTGTTGTGATAAAATGATACAGGCGTATATTTAATTACAACA
>NW_017325396.1:0-253 GCF_000935625.1 Nanorana parkeri | reverse complement strand
TCACATCCGCAGAGCGCCTGACCAGTGCAGCAAGAGGTTCATGGCTAGGGCAAACAACAAAAGCGACAGCGGGCATCCCTACCTTGTGCCCCTCTGCAAAGCAAAGGCAGATGACAGGGAGTCGTTAATCTTAATTCTCGCAGAGTGGCGGCAATACAGTAAGCACACCCATCTGAAAAAGTTTGGACCAAAGCCAAAATCGGACAGTACGACCCACAGATACCGCCATTCGACACTGTCAAACGCCTTTGCG
>NW_017325395.1:0-253 GCF_000935625.1 Nanorana parkeri | reverse complement strand
TGCGCAATTGTCGCTTTTGCGCGTAGGCGCACCCTCCACATTTTTGTGCATCTATGTGGGGTTGGGGGAGTTTAAAAAAATGTTTGTGGGGTTTTTTTTGTGTAAATGTTTTATTTTTTTTGTGACCATTTTTTTTCCAACTTTTTTTTTTTACGCTTAACTTTATTGTTATCACACAGGGGGCTAAGAATCAAATATACTTAGCCCCTGTATATGTGATATCAAATATACAGTGACAGGTCCTCTTTATGGA
>NW_017325394.1:0-253 GCF_000935625.1 Nanorana parkeri | reverse complement strand
TAAATAAAAGTAAAATATAATTTTTTTTAAAAGGTTAGAAAAAAAACATTTTTGGTTTCAGTTTCAGCCTGAGATTTTATTTTTCATTTCGGTTTCATTTCCGTTTTGAAATTTTAACTTCGGTGCACCTCCAATTTTTTTTCTTTTGTTATCACTTTTTTTAATTTTCATTTTATTTTTTTACTTTTTTAAATGTTTATGTTAAAACCATCAAACCAGATATATTGAAATATGTATGTGTGAACCTTAAATG
>NW_017325393.1:0-253 GCF_000935625.1 Nanorana parkeri | reverse complement strand
ACAGTTCCTCACGTGTAGAAAGGGGGGAAGTTATACTGCCACGGCCACTCAAAACCCATCGCCGTGATCCGGCCTCTAAATCCTTCCGCCCGGGATATGACTCGCTCTAAGGTTCCGCTCTTACAGGGAAGACCGCACGCTCCCGACTGCGTACTGCGCATGTACACAGGAAGCCAGCGCGGCCCCGCTGACAGACTGGTCACATGACACACAGCTTATCACTCTGCTGCCGCCTTGTGGCTGAATCCTGCTA
>NW_017325392.1:0-253 GCF_000935625.1 Nanorana parkeri | reverse complement strand
CCTCCCTGTTATTCATTGTAACATGATCACTAAACACCAGCCCTGCTTTTGCACACAATACATTGTCCAGGGAGGGGGCACTAGGAATGCTAATGAAAGGGGAGGGAGAGAGCTCAGAGAAAGTTCAGTTTTAATATACACAGATTGCCTACACAGAGGCTGCCATTTCAATGAGGAGATGAACAGGAAAGCTAACAAAAAACGTATATTTGTGTGTTCATATACAGCAACTGCATATGCCTGCTTCATGTAC
>NW_017325391.1:0-253 GCF_000935625.1 Nanorana parkeri | reverse complement strand
ACAAATCCCATCAATACATTATACAGCCTTGCAGAATAATAGCATTAGCTATAGAGGACTACGAATCCCAGCAAAACATAGAGCAATCCAGAATAATAGTATATACATTTGCCACATACCCTGTGCTGCTGCTCTACTCTGGGGTTCTGGCCTAATGTATTGGGCAGAGTTTGTCCGGAGGGGTGGGAAAGGTCTTAGTAAGGGGAGATAAGTTAATGATTGGGTGACAGCCGCTGCATGTACATGCCTGCAC
>NW_017325390.1:0-253 GCF_000935625.1 Nanorana parkeri | reverse complement strand
CTGTTCCAGGGCAGATCGGTTCTCCTGCACATACCATTTGCCATGCCGATATGCCCTGGAACAGCTGGAATTCTTCACCTTTTGCCGGTCACATATTTTACCGCAGAAAAATTAGGCGTGACTACGTTAAAATGTGTGACCACATGACCGTTCACACATTCCACCGCTGAAAAACTGGGCGGGATTAGGTTAAAATATGTGACCACGTCACCGGTCACACATTCTATAATACAAAATCACCTGCACTCCATAC
>NW_017325389.1:0-253 GCF_000935625.1 Nanorana parkeri | reverse complement strand
GTCCGGCGGTCTCCTCTGGGACTGGGTGCAGGGTCTTCAGTCGCAGAGTCGAGGTGCGATTCCGTCAGGTGCCTGTGTGTGGGACGTGCTGCTGGGCTGAGTTGAGATGGCTCCGGTGTGGGTCCGTCCTTCACGCTGTGCCGACGGAGCTGGAGTGTCTGGTCCGGTGGTGGATGAAGGATGTCGATCACGTCCTCTGTTTGAAGGGGTCCGGTTCGCTGGCGGGTGGAGGACGCCGATCGCGTCCTGTGTT
>NW_017325388.1:0-253 GCF_000935625.1 Nanorana parkeri | reverse complement strand
GACTGTTTCTCATAGGATATATGATTGAACGGATGGATCTCCTCCCATGCAGGCTTGTCTATAGAGATTTCACGAACTGCCACTAGACTCCGGTCCCAGACGTTCCCGTTATTAAGGGGAGAATCTTGCTCCCAGGGGCGCAAATACATGTGGAGACATCCTTGCTCTATGTCTAATTGGGATTGGTCTGATCCCGGCATATCCTAGTCCAAGTTTTATTGCAACTCAGTTATGGTTCAATTTGGGTTATTTT
>NW_017325387.1:0-253 GCF_000935625.1 Nanorana parkeri | reverse complement strand
GTAAGGAGGGCCCTGCCCGTAAGAGCTTACAATCTAAAAGATGTGCTAGTATGCACAGTATATTAGCACATTATCGGCCAGTTACCTTTCAGATGATCCCCTCCAGCGCTGCAATGCCAGTGCTCTCCTTCGCCACCAGTGCTTCCATCATCTCCCGGTCTTTTACCGAGTTCAGCATCTTTGGCCGGGTCAGGATGAAGCACAGGACCTTGCTGTGCTTGCACACTAGCCAGTGTATGGGGCTTTAAAATAA
>NW_017325386.1:0-253 GCF_000935625.1 Nanorana parkeri | reverse complement strand
AAAGTGATAGGCTTTCTATAAATATCCTCCATATTGATGTAATAAGATGCTGTGTGACAGTTTATTTTATCACATGTAACTGTCCCACAACATCAATGAAGTTATAATGTCAGTAAAATGGGGAAGGGTTATTATTACTGTCTATGGTTGTGTGATGACCGCTCCCTTCATAGTTTATCCTACCGGTATAAGTGGTCAGACAAAATCGCCCAATTTGGGTCATAGACAGCAATAAACCAACTTTCTTTAAAAT
>NW_017325385.1:0-253 GCF_000935625.1 Nanorana parkeri | reverse complement strand
ACCCACTGCTTTGTTTGCATTGAGCATTTTAAGTCTTTGTCTTTCGTTTCGATGAATCCTACCGTGTCTCCAAAACCTCCCCAATACTGCACTTACTGAACGCAGCGAGAGCCGTGACTCCTAGACACTGGAAATCACCTCAACCACCAAGTGTAAGAGAGTGTCTCTGGCGAGTAGATGTGGTGGCGGAAATGGAAGAGCTTATCTTCTCCGGCAAAGATGATATGTTGCCTGAGGACTCTGACAGCATGGT
>NW_017325384.1:0-253 GCF_000935625.1 Nanorana parkeri | reverse complement strand
CGCTGTTCACACAGCTGCAGCCTCCTGTGTCCTCTTCTCCCTCTCTCCCTCATACCTACATGGTGCTGGCTCCTGTGCAGGCCCCCTCTGGGGGGTACCTGGGCCTTGGGGGTGCTTAGTGGTGGTGTGGGTGGTACCTCGCGGCTGATGCTGCTCCCTTGGCGGCCGCTACTGCTGCCTTGGCGGCTGCTACTCGAGGCCCCTGTCTGGATGCGGCCCCGCGGCCGCCGTCCGGGTTGGTTCGGTCTGATCC
>NW_017325383.1:0-253 GCF_000935625.1 Nanorana parkeri | reverse complement strand
CCCCCTCCTCAAGGGAACACCCCCGGGGTTCCTGACCGCGGTGGGCCTATTAGGATATCTGAGGTGGAACTGTACTGTCAGGCTGAACTGTCAGCCTGGGAGCATGGACATCCTTCTCGTTTTCCCATGAGTCCTCCTGAGGTCCATACCCCTTCCAGCGTATGAGATATTGCATCGAGCTCCCCTTCCTTCGTGAGTCGAGGATTTTAGCGACTTCATACTCCGTCTCGCCCTGGACCTCAATAGGAGGGGC
>NW_017325382.1:0-253 GCF_000935625.1 Nanorana parkeri | reverse complement strand
TATATATATACTGTATGTATGAATTGTTTTACCTGTAAAATAATTTATACTGTATGTATGAATTGTTTTACCTGTCAAATAATTTGTTATGTTCTCCAGCCAGTCTTGTGATCATAGCATCCCTACAGGACAGCATAGTCAGATGCCCTCCAACATCAACAGGTAGGTCAAGTATACTGGTCAAAACATACCCACAGCTTGCTGATTGCAGAATTTTAAAGCATAGGAATTAAATTGAACCATTAGGGATGGG
>NW_017325381.1:0-253 GCF_000935625.1 Nanorana parkeri | reverse complement strand
GGCAGGGGCGGCAGGGTTAGTTCTAATTTTTTTTGTTTCTTACTTTTTTATCACTTTTTAAATTTTTATTTATTTTTTTAATTTTTAGCTTGTCGTTTACTTTTTTTTATTTTTTTGTATATTTTCTATCTTATTATTGTTTATTTATTTTTTACAATTACTTTCTTATTATTTTTTAATATTATTTTTATTTTTTACTTTTTAATGACTTTTTTTTATTTTTTTTCATTTAATTATTATTTCTTATTATTTT
>NW_017325380.1:0-253 GCF_000935625.1 Nanorana parkeri | reverse complement strand
CTATGTATGTAGTATGATGGAGATTCTGTGTATGTAGTATGTTGTGTCGGGTTCACTCTCTTTCCTCTTTCAGTCTTTCATGTATCAGCTGCTGAAGGGTTTGGCGTTCTGTCACAGCCGAAATGTCCTCCACCGAGACCTCAAGCCCCAGAATCTGCTCATCAACAGGGTAAGGGCAGGGGGCGATGGGAGGGGCATGATGGGAAGGGCATGATGGGAAGGGCAGGGGGGTGGGAGGGGCATGATGGGATGG
>NW_017325379.1:0-253 GCF_000935625.1 Nanorana parkeri | reverse complement strand
GGCGCGTAAACGTGGGGGTGGGGGAGTTAAACATTTTGGGACATGATGCAGATTATTTGATGGAAACTGTTTATTATTTATGATCTAAATTATTTGAAGCATTCTGTATAGGAAAGACAATAAGGCCTATAAGAAGTCTGTTTTATGAACATCAGTATGACATGGTGATGGGTATTTTTGTGAAACTTAAATGGTACACATTGTAAAGGATATGTGTATGTGTGTGTATGTATGTATGTATGTATATATATAT
>NW_017325378.1:0-253 GCF_000935625.1 Nanorana parkeri | reverse complement strand
ATTGTATCTTTGACGTAGGAGGGTAAAGCCTGGACATGGGGGCGCAGGAAGTCATCTACAAGCTTACTCGCGTTCTCTGTCACACAGGACATGCCCGAAATAATCGGGCGGCCTGGAGGATCATTGATATTCTTGTGTGTTTTTGTTAAAGCGTAAAATGTTGGCACACATGGGTGTTTAATGTCCAGGAATTCGAACGTCTCCTTCGAGATCAGTGCGTTTGATAGAGCGTCATGTAGAATAGATTTCAATT
>NW_017325377.1:0-253 GCF_000935625.1 Nanorana parkeri | reverse complement strand
TGAGATTTCCCCCAGTAGTGTGTGTCTCTGCCCCTCCCACACTTCTCTCAGCCCCGGCACAGCATACGGTGACACGTAGTGATCAGACATTTCCATGCCGCGTGTCCGAGGACAGTCCTCACCGATCGGTTTTCCTCGGCAGATGTCCTGACCTGTACTTCAGAGTGTGCCGGATAGAAGGAGGGAGTGCGGAGCGCCGATGTCATGGATTCCTGGCTGACATCACTCACACTACACTGTATCAGGTGAGTAT
>NW_017325376.1:0-253 GCF_000935625.1 Nanorana parkeri | reverse complement strand
TGTAAGATCCAGGGCACCCAGGGGCACACAAAGGAAAGCAATTGTGCAGAATGCATAGCCATCATGGCAATTGGCGGGTGTGGACAGATTGAACCCATGAGTTGGAATGGCTTAAGAGGAATAGGTTAGGTATAGTCTAAGCCTACTTGCTGTATACACTACAGACATATTCCACAGTCGTTCCTTCCTTCCATAAGTTATAGTCTCTCAGACATATACACTGAGTGCCCAGATTATTATGACCACCCCATCA
>NW_017325375.1:0-253 GCF_000935625.1 Nanorana parkeri | reverse complement strand
GGATCTGAGGAGGAAGTGGGGGGATTGGGGACACTCTGAGGTATCGTCTGATGTCTCTCGGGGAGTTTCCTCCATTAACTTCATTCCAGATAAGAATAGATTGCGGAGGTGAGAATATTGCTGCGTTATCTCCGTCCTTCCCTTCACTTATCTCCACACGTGATAATAGGAGCCGTAAAAATGTCTTCATACTTCCTCCTCCGGCGCGGCCAATGTGTGTACAATGTATGATGTGTGTACAATGTATGATGTG
>NW_017325374.1:0-253 GCF_000935625.1 Nanorana parkeri | reverse complement strand
TGGAATTTGTGATTTGTATTTTTTTTGATGCAGGAATACTTTTGCTTCTAAAGGAAGAAATATTATCTACAAAAAGGATCTACAGATGGAATAGCAAATGGTAGGAAAGGCAAAAAAATCTCATATCAGAACATTGGATAACACCAGAGACCTGAAGAATGTTGTTCCAAATGTCATTTAATTTATCATTCGATTTTGGAATTAATGTTTTCAGAATGAAAACCACAATCACTGCTAGAATTTCGTTCGTTCA
>NW_017325373.1:0-253 GCF_000935625.1 Nanorana parkeri | reverse complement strand
AGGCCGGGGTCTCAATGTACCGGTCGGCGGGCCGCAAGTGAGCCGGGAATTTGTGACCCGCAGCCAGCTCAGAAGTCAGGTACGTCGTAATGGACTGCATACCTGACTTGTGGGAGCAGCTACACGGTCTGCATCTCTGTCGGATGCAGACCGTGTAGCTGAGGCTGCGTCCGCACTAGGATCCTTTCGGCCAGCGCTCTTTCAGTGAACTTTGCCCGAAAGGATTGTGCAGGATCGATTGGGAAGGTCTGCA
>NW_017325372.1:0-253 GCF_000935625.1 Nanorana parkeri | reverse complement strand
CAAATTCAGACATATTTATACGGACAGGGCAATATGATTGCTGTTTTATGTGTATCATATGTTTATTATATCATTTCTCTTTTTATGGTTGGCTAGTTAGTGAGATAACACATAGCTTTTTCTTTTCCAAAAGGGGGGGGGGAGAAATGTTATAGTTGAATCCTATAGGTAAAGATTAATTTTGGTAAGTGTGATATTGGGTACCACAGGGGTAAAGGCTAGAGGAATACCTGTAAGTTGCATTCATTATTAA
>NW_017325371.1:0-253 GCF_000935625.1 Nanorana parkeri | reverse complement strand
CTGCACTTCGGACCAAAGGCAGCGGAAGGCAGCCGATGTACGGCTGATTGTAGCCAATGTACGGTTGAAATCAGCCGTGCAAGGCTGTAGTGAATAGCCAAACTTTGGCTCGGTTATTCACTCGGCTGCTTTCAGCAGCTAAGTGAATAACCCCCTAAGGAGATGGTGTGATAGAAGGCTGTCATGAGCTCTGCCCCTGTGGAGCTGGCCTCATGGTACCTTTCATTTACAGTATAGTGATACAGAGAGTAGT
>NW_017325370.1:0-253 GCF_000935625.1 Nanorana parkeri | reverse complement strand
GGGAAGCTAGAAGACAGGCAGCTAAACAGCCAATCTCGCCCTTCCGGTTCACTAGCTCTGTCCACCATCTGACGCAGTAAGTCCACCATGTTGAAGAAGTCAGGCACAGGACAAACTTGTTGCACTGCTGACGGCCGTTCTCCAACTGACAGCACTCGACCGTTGCTCCTCCTGGAAAAAGGCAGCTCATGTCATAACTGCAGAAGGAAACCGTTGCCTCAGCAAGTGCTCGTGAATGTGCAACCTCTTTTTT
>NW_017325369.1:0-253 GCF_000935625.1 Nanorana parkeri | reverse complement strand
TCCTCTAGCCCTTATCCTTGTGGTTCCCAAATATCCACCTACGCTATGCTTTGTTTGTCTCTCATTGTAAATTCCTGTTTATGCTATCCTGTCCTATACAAGAGCGAGATCTCTTTAAATACCCATCCTCCCACTTTGTATAACCTGAAGACTAATTCCTCGCGGACTAAGGTCAAATGGTACCTACAAGTAATTTGTAATTTGTAATTTTCAATATCTCCCTGTCCAAACATTAAACATTGAACAATCCCTA
>NW_017325368.1:0-253 GCF_000935625.1 Nanorana parkeri | reverse complement strand
TATAGATAAAAAAATCAATACACACACACGCTGCCGTATTATATTTGCTCATTACATATGCAGGCCCTGCTTCCTCAATTCCTGCCTTGCAGCAGTGCTACACAATGGTTGTGCCTCAGTGCTCCTTCTCACAATGCAAGTCTATTGGTCAGTCAACTCATTGAAAACAATGCACTCCCTGTGTGCCTGATATCTTATTTCAACAGTTAGGTCTAGTTCACACCAAATGCAGAGCAGATCCGGTCAGGTTTCT
>NW_017325367.1:0-253 GCF_000935625.1 Nanorana parkeri | reverse complement strand
GGTTTCTTTATCTGTTCCAGACGTTGCCCATAAGTCTGCCAACTTCCTACCTGAAGTAGGTCCAACGGATTTTTGCAAACTTTGTGTGGGGCTCCACAAGGTCACATCTTGGGTACAAATCGCTTGCTCCCCGAAGCGCAGGGGAGGGGCACCGGATATCTTCCTCTACCACGCCTCGGCCGTCCCGATTCGGATAGTTGACTGGTTCCACAGGGCGGGGGAGAAACAGTGGGTCCAACTGGAGGGATCTCTG
>NW_017325366.1:0-253 GCF_000935625.1 Nanorana parkeri | reverse complement strand
CTAACGAGGCAGCTGTAACAATGTGAGGTCGGTCCGCACTGGGTATTATTGAACTTTTAGATCCCAATCGCATCACATGGTTCACTCAGACGAGGGCCCAATATCAGCAATAAATCAAAGAAAGACAAAAAACATAAAAATATAAAGATATAAGAAAAATAAATAAAGAAATAAATAAAAATATAAAAGAATAAATAAAGACATAAAGAAATATGCAGAAATAAAGATAAAAATAAAGATATAAAGAAATGAA
>NW_017325365.1:0-253 GCF_000935625.1 Nanorana parkeri | reverse complement strand
TTTTATGACGGCAATACTAACCTATTCAGCGGTCACAATACATTATCAGGCTAAGCAATAAAAAAGCAAATCAGAACTTTGTATATAAAGGGTATTACTATTACTGAACTTCTTAGGAACTAATGATTCCTTATAGCATTGCACAAGCATGATAATATGTATATAGAGAGAAATTAATAAAGTGGAAGGAAGATAAAATACAAAACAATTCTCGTGTATCTGTGTGAGCCTAAAGACACGTCACACATACGCT
>NW_017325364.1:0-253 GCF_000935625.1 Nanorana parkeri | reverse complement strand
TTGGAGAGGGCCGTGGGAAAGGTAGCCTCACAGGAGGATCGTAGTGATCCAGGATCAGGAGCTGGAGAAATCTCGGATGGTGTCGGCTGTCACTGGTGCTTCAGCTGTGCAAACACCTGTCCCTGCAGCTGACAGGACGGTGTTTGAACAGAGAGCGGTCCTGTCTCTGGAAGTCGTGTGGTAGCGGCGCATGTAGCGTCTGGCTGTGTGTACGGGAGAACTGTTAAAAAAGCTGTGAAGGGCAGCTTGCTAT
>NW_017325363.1:0-253 GCF_000935625.1 Nanorana parkeri | reverse complement strand
CTGCGTGGCCCCGAAACGTTGGCTGTATGACGCATGTGACAGACTTGCACACATCATCGAGTGCTGGTGACCTCTATTATGGACCATTTTGAGGCTTGACATAAATGTCAGTTTGGATCAACAATTGCGTTGCAATGGCACCCTGGTAAAACTCGCATCATTCCCCTTGCGTTGACTCGCATCAAACACACACAATCCTATGGTCAAAAACCGTGTGAAGCTGGCAGGTCAAAATGCTGCATGAGCTTCTTTT
>NW_017325362.1:0-253 GCF_000935625.1 Nanorana parkeri | reverse complement strand
AGCACAGCACTCCCTTCGCACTAATCACAGAGAGCAGAAAGAAGAACAAACATTCTCCGCTCTGCCCGCTGCTCTCCATCCTGAAATGTTTGCCGTGTTCCTGGGTCCTCCAGACATGGGTGGACCTCGAAAACTGCGGTGGGGGGAATAGCGTTGGCTGCTGCTTGCTAAACATTTAGAAGACGATGTAGAAAACAACCTGATGTTGGATTGTAGAAACTCCACACCCTTGCTCCTGAGACACTGCACAGCC
>NW_017325361.1:0-253 GCF_000935625.1 Nanorana parkeri | reverse complement strand
TTGAAAAATGTTCGAGGGCTTGGCAGCGAAAGGGTTAAAAATCACATATTAAAAACGGACCAAAAAAAGGGGATTATATAAACCTGTGCAGGCTCTCTTTAAAAAGGTAGGAGCGTGTTTTCAGGTGACAGCATAGCTTGGCACCAGGTTTGCAATATAAAGGTTGACCACAATTCCATTACACGGCATCTACATTTTTAACAGCTTGCTTTTCCAAGTTAAGCTGGCCATACACCTTACAATTATCTGCAGA
>NW_017325360.1:0-253 GCF_000935625.1 Nanorana parkeri | reverse complement strand
GGCGCCCTTATCTCATATGGTACTAGAAAGAAGAAGGAAGCTAATACTAAAATACTAGCATTAACGGGGAGGGTAGCGGCCATGGAAAGCCGCCATAAACGGACGCTGACGGAGACAGACTTAATGGCTTTGACAGCAGCCAGGGAAGCCCTTCGAGAGGCCTTAATACAGAGATATAAACGTTCCCTTAATTATATCTCCCAGCGGTCCTATGAAATAGGGGAAAAACCCGGGAAGTTCCTAGCTAAATTGC
>NW_017325359.1:0-253 GCF_000935625.1 Nanorana parkeri | reverse complement strand
GAAACATTAAAAAGCTCCCGGCCGATCTTGACTTACCTTGACTGACGGTGTTGTCGGTGGGCAGCGGCGTTGTTAGTTGTCGGCGGGCAGCGGCGAGTGGCGAAGCTCACCGGGAGGAGAGGGCCAAACGCATGTGCGTGGCGTAAGCGGCGTCGCATGAGCGAGTTTATCGGCGCAGGCGTGGCGCGAGTGGCTTAACCGACGTGAACGTAGTGTGAGCGGCGTGCAGCGGCGAGCGGGAAATTTGAATTTT
>NW_017325358.1:0-253 GCF_000935625.1 Nanorana parkeri | reverse complement strand
TGGCCTCCCATTTATGCAGGATCATTGACTGGCACATCAATCCCCCCTCTAAATTGTGGGTCACTATGGACACAAACTGGGACACTACGCCCCCGGTGACGGCTCTCACATGGCTTCACCAATGGCATAGTCCACCGCACATCGCTTCTCACCCTCTGATTGGAGCGACCTTGAAAGAGTTCGCCACCCAGTGTAGAAAAGGCGTTCTCACTACAACGGACAGTCCAATGACCCCCTTGACCCATAATCCAGA
>NW_017325357.1:0-253 GCF_000935625.1 Nanorana parkeri | reverse complement strand
TACAGCCATAGCTTCGGCTGATCCTTCGGCTCTCTTTGGCCTCTGGAGCCCTTGTTTTTCTTCTGCCGGCATCTTTTCCTGTGTTTTTTTATTATTTTTAATGTTCTCTTTTTTTTTGTTCTTTTCTTTACACTATTTAAATTTTTTTTGTTTTCCTACATTTTAAAACAAATTTTTTTTTTCATATCAACATTTTTTTTTTTTTATATTCCAACAGTACATTAAACAAATAAACAATTGCATTTTAACCACA
>NW_017325356.1:0-253 GCF_000935625.1 Nanorana parkeri | reverse complement strand
TCCATGCTCTCTCATCACAAATGACGAGAGAGCATGGAGCCTCTTCCCGGCCAATCAGGAAGCCGAGCAGCGTGTAATGACCCGCTGCCCAGCTTCCTGATACAGGAAGTACTCGTGCCAGTTATCGGAGTTTTTGATCGAGTACGGTATCGGCACCGATATCGATACTAGTATCAGTAGCAGTGCATCCCTAGTGGCTGATCGTGATCTGTGCAGCGGCGCGTTCGTCTCCAGAGCCGCTGCTGAGTCAATG
>NW_017325355.1:0-253 GCF_000935625.1 Nanorana parkeri | reverse complement strand
AACATTTGAGGTTGTATTAAAACCGAAGAGGGACAGCTTACCTGCGGGACATATCCAAACTGAGGAGGATCTGTCAAGAACGGTGGGCAGGAAGAGGGGCCGTGGGCTGCCAGTTATGGGGGTGGTCGGTGTTCAAAGCCCCTCCCGGGATTCCCTTGGGTTCCCCGGGTACCAGCAGGGTGGAATACCCGAAGGGGGGGCACCCCCGGTCGCCCTCTGACTAGTCCCCCACCCGTACACCCGCCCTGCAGTG
>NW_017325354.1:0-253 GCF_000935625.1 Nanorana parkeri | reverse complement strand
GGGGGCAGAAACCACACTGATACGAATATAATAATGCACATATAATGTATCTTACAAACACTTCAAATCGATTAAACTAGTAAATGCTTGAGCCTTTTCTACTTGCGGATCAGGAATATATCTGGTGTAGAAAGAAGAACTCCATCGCCCCAGATGCTTGATGACATGTGCCGGGTTACCTTTCCTTGAAGCTGCTGAAGCTGCTCTTATCCGGAATGAATGACCTGAATATTGTGCCTGATTCAAGCCAAGG
>NW_017325353.1:0-253 GCF_000935625.1 Nanorana parkeri | reverse complement strand
GGTAGTGTGTTACCATGTGTTGTGGTGCAATGCAACATACATCTGTTGGTAAAGTGCTTTGGGGTGCCACACGTGTAATGCGGAGCAGTGGTGTAAATTTGCCCTAAAGTCAATTTCAGTGAGTTCCTAGCAGCTCAGAAACACCTGCTGTGTATTTACAATAGAGGGATGGCAGCCTGCAAATTATTTGGTAGAATATAAAGTAATAGCAAAAGAGCTAAGATTTCAGGGCTTCTGTTGTCAACTTTGAATT
>NW_017325352.1:0-253 GCF_000935625.1 Nanorana parkeri | reverse complement strand
ATCCTTCACTTAGCAAATCCTATGGTGAGGTGCCTACCCAAACTTACCTATCCTTCACATAGCAACTCATATGGTGAAGTGCCTACCCAACCTTATCTATCCTTCACATAACAATTCATATGGTGAGGCGCCTACCCAACCTTACCTATCCTTCACATAGCAATTCCTATTGTGAGGTGCCTACTTAAACTTACCTATCCTTCACATAGCAACTCCTATGGTGAGGTGCCTACCCAACCTTACCTATCCTTCA
>NW_017325351.1:0-253 GCF_000935625.1 Nanorana parkeri | reverse complement strand
CCTCTCCCTGCAGCCTCTCACTCCTCCCCTCTCCCTGCAGCATCTCACTCCTCCCTGCAGCCTCTCACTCCTCCCCTGTGGGGAGGGGACATGCACACGCACACGCCCAGTGCGGCCTCCTCTGTCTCTGTTCCCCGGGAGTGCGGGGGTGACGTGTTCACAATGATTCCCGGTGATCACAGACAGGTTGCTGTGGAAATGTTATTAGGATGTGTCATTGGTCTCTCAGTGTCTCGGTGTAAATAGACGCTGG
>NW_017325350.1:0-253 GCF_000935625.1 Nanorana parkeri | reverse complement strand
TGGGAACCTTGGATTAAACATTTCCTTCCATCCTCCTTTGATACCCGTTTGATGACTATCTGAGAGGACACAGAGTATCGCCACCCCTTGCTGACCAGATAACAGATTGCGGGCAGGTACTTGCGTCACGACTCTACCCATCCCCCCTCATACTTCCCCTCCCCTCTTTCCATTGGTTTTTGTTTTCTTAAACCTGTTATTATGTACTTACAAATATCCACGCAATCTGGACCCACACAGATAGGGCTCTTCT
>NW_017325349.1:0-253 GCF_000935625.1 Nanorana parkeri | reverse complement strand
GGAATGGGAGGGATGGGGGGGTTGTTTTGTTGACCTCTAGCGTTTCCCTTCACATGGTATGTGGGAGTCGTTTGTTTGGAATTGTTTGTCAAAAGACAAGCCAATATTTTCATTAGAAAATCTCCGATAGTAAACCGAGACACAATGTTTCCAAAGCAAGAGAGCATTTTATCCCCTGAAATGTTCACTGTCTGTTCTCAATCTCTTCAGACTAATGTGTGATGGTCTGAGGACGAGGCTGTGGGTTCCATGT
>NW_017325348.1:0-253 GCF_000935625.1 Nanorana parkeri | reverse complement strand
TTGGCTAGTGTTATAGCCTGAGAGCCTATGGTGCCTTTTAAGAACAGGACCCTGCCTTCCTCCCCGCTGTATTGCTTCAGTAGCAGCCACGGGGCAGCTCGGGATATGAGGACATTAACTCCCCTGGATCTCTTATCTGGTGAGGCGCTGTGGTAGACCACCGGATTTTGGCTGGTGTCCATGTGGGGGATGTGGTTTTCCCGGAAGTGGGTCTCCTGAAGGAATGCCACATCTGCTCTCTGACAGTGGATGT
>NW_017325347.1:0-253 GCF_000935625.1 Nanorana parkeri | reverse complement strand
CGAACGGCCGGATTCCCCACTTGGCGCCCGGAACTACATGTCCCGGGCGTCGGGGGACTCCACGGCACTGCCGCCCCTCTGCTACGTGCCGCCCCGAGGCTGGGCCTCGGTGGCCTTGTGGGGAATCCGGGCCTGAGTGCTGCCTTCCGTCTGCCCATCACTTCCACCACGTCCCACCAGTTGAGAACCAAGGTTCTAGATGGATCTGGATATTAGGAGTAGTGATGGGGCTCGGGCGTGTTCGCAGCATCAC
>NW_017325346.1:0-253 GCF_000935625.1 Nanorana parkeri | reverse complement strand
TGTGCGGCCGCACGGCTCGCACGCCCCTAAGGCCGGCCCTGCCCACATGTGTACTGAAGCATGTTACAACTAGCTAAACACTGCAGACATGCAGATGTGAACATTAGCCCTAATATGGTGCTCCTGCACAAAACGCTACATAAATGTACTCACGCGCGCAATCACTGCCTTCTGGGCCTCGCTCAACAGGAGAGGTGGCATTCTCTGTCTAATGTGGGCAGCAACCGACTCACCGTTGCACATCCGGGTCACG
>NW_017325345.1:0-253 GCF_000935625.1 Nanorana parkeri | reverse complement strand
CTTCTTCATAACAATACATTATATGCGGACGGGGGGGGGGCACTTATTTTTTCCTTAAGGTACACGTAGTAAAATTGGCAACATTTTGTTAAAGTGGAATTTTGGCAAAATAAATAAAATGACGTCTATGATGCAGAATGCCAGAATCTTGTCAGCCGATACTTTGCATTGTTGTTCTTTACAATTACATTATACGGTATAAAAGGATCTTTAGGCCCCGTTCACACTGAGCGATTTACCGCGCGATATCGCT
>NW_017325344.1:0-253 GCF_000935625.1 Nanorana parkeri | reverse complement strand
AAGAATTAACACATTTTATCTCAGAGGTCGATAATTTCCCAGAATTTGGAGACCAGTGTTACATATTAAATTGTCCATATATCTTTGCACTAAACAGCCTAATAATGCTTACGGTATCAGAAATCTGTATTGGGTTTGGTGAATGCTGTCAGATTCTCACATTTATTAAATTCCTTTGAGAGACCTTAAAATATTCACTCTGTCATATTGTTGTCAGGCTGAGGAAGGGGGATATGCTTCCCTAAAACAGGTT
>NW_017325343.1:0-253 GCF_000935625.1 Nanorana parkeri | reverse complement strand
TATCATCTTATGAAAAGTACTGGAACATCACCCCACTTGGACCATCCTAAAGACCGACCATATCTGAACTGTAACGTATTAAATCTCACTCAAATCTTCTCTCTCTCAGCCTTTTCTTTTCCCACTGTCTTATCCCCATACCCACGTCTCACTTGCCATACTACTTTACCTTACTCTTCTCGATTTCACTCTTTATGTATAATGAATATGTACAGTTAAGGGATATGTGTATATACTCCACTTGTGCCCTTAT
>NW_017325342.1:0-253 GCF_000935625.1 Nanorana parkeri | reverse complement strand
AAATCTAGTCTGCTGTTGTATTGGATCCAACACGCTGCCACCTAGTGGAGCCTCACGGTATCAACTCTATCTACTGCTATACAAATTGTACTTAGTTTGTTTAAAGTGGACTGCTTCTATTGTTTAACATAGAGACTGCCTTATCCTATTATACTACAATAACCAGATATGATTGGCCAAATGAGGAATATGAATTAATATTCTTTGAATTACTTCGCCTCCTATTAATTAATATTTGTTTAGCGGTCCATGA
>NW_017325341.1:0-253 GCF_000935625.1 Nanorana parkeri | reverse complement strand
GTAACGCAGTGGACTTTGATATTAGTAACGCAGTAGACTTAGATGTTAGTAATGCAGTGGACTCTGACGTTAATAACGCAGTGGACTCAGGGCTCAGTAACGCACTGGACTCTGACATTAGTAATGCAGTGGACTCTGGCGTTAGTAACGCACTGGACTCAGGGCTTTGTAACGCACTGGACTCTGACGTTAGTAATGCAGTGGACTCTAGACTTAGTAACGTACTGGACTCAGGGCTTAGTAACGCACTGGA
>NW_017325340.1:0-253 GCF_000935625.1 Nanorana parkeri | reverse complement strand
GTATACATTTGAATAGACAATAGAAAGGGGAGTATATGTTCATGAACGTGCACAGCCCCCTGCTGCTAGTTCATGTGAATTTCGTGCACACCAGTTAACAATGAAAACCGCATGTAGCGGAGTTCGCGCCAGAAGATCACACAAAGGAATCAGTGCGTTAACTGTGAACGTTGCTCCGATCAGACTCGTGCACATACTCCCGCGGTTGGCACTGGCGCGAATTCTATTCAGCAAGGTTCAGTGAACAATGCCT
>NW_017325339.1:0-254 GCF_000935625.1 Nanorana parkeri | reverse complement strand
CCTTCAGGCTGCTGTATCCCCCGGCAACCATGTGGCAGCACTCCGGACAGGGAATTGGTCGCACTGCATTGTGGGATGAAGAATACTGAATATGTCGGAGATTAGACGCCCAATGTGTTCCCTCTACCTTGTGCCGTCCTGCAGGTGAACCATGTAAGCTTGGAGGATGTGATGCATGAGGATGCCGTGGCGGCTCTGAAGAACACATCGGATATCGTATACCTGAAAGTGGCCAAACCGACCAATGTCTACCT
>NW_017325338.1:0-254 GCF_000935625.1 Nanorana parkeri | reverse complement strand
GAGTCAGAGTTCAGCAGAAATCTTTAAAGTCCAGTTCGGGAGAAGAGAACAAGAGATAGAATTTTATCAAGAGGGTGACCTTATCATTGGAGGAGTCCTCACCATACGCACATCTGCTGCAGATTATAGAGCAAACAATATGCAGTTACTTTACTGTATGAGGTAAGTAGAATGTTACATTATCATTTAACATTTTTCTTTGTTCTTTGAATGTTTTATTTAGTAAAATGTAATGGATGAAATGTTCAGGAACT
>NW_017325337.1:0-254 GCF_000935625.1 Nanorana parkeri | reverse complement strand
GAACCGTCTACAAACAGTGTCAGGTCAGGGTCAGAGAGTGGGGTATCCTGCAGGTCCTGTCTAGGTGTGCTAGTATGTTGTGTATGTTCAATACAATTGTGCTCTTCTCCGTCTGCTTGTGTTGGTAATAGCGTGGCAGGATTGAGAGTAGTGCACCTCTCTATTGTGATATGAGGTTGTCCAAGAAGGGATGCAGTGCAGTATAAATGTCGTGCAGGTGACATTAATGTCATTTTGTCTTCTAATAGCAGCGC
>NW_017325336.1:0-254 GCF_000935625.1 Nanorana parkeri | reverse complement strand
GGTTCAAGAGAGGGCATGGCTGAGTTGGCGATATATTCGGCTATGCGTGATGGTCGAGCTTGAGAGGGTGTGGTGGAGGAGGGAGAGGGTGGATGAGGGAGACTATAGAGGGATGAGTAGAAATCCCGAAATTCGGTTGCTATCGCCTCCGACGTCGTAGACTTGTTCCCGGAGGAGTGGGTGACGAACGGGATGAAATTCCGGGCGTGTTGCTTACGAATAGCACGTGCTAGATATTTCCCACAATGATTGGC
>NW_017325335.1:0-254 GCF_000935625.1 Nanorana parkeri | reverse complement strand
TGTTCACACCATGCCTGGACCAGATCTGCAAATGCAGTGCAGTGCGTTTTTGCAGTAATTTTTTTAGCTTAAAATGGGCTTACAAGTGACTTTCAGTGTGTTTGCATGCATTATTGATGCGTTTCCATGCTTTCCAGTGCATTCCGGACCAGAGAAACTTAGGCAAGCAGTATTTTTTTTGTCTGGACCAGAACGGAATTTGCTGGCGTGAAGAGAGCCCAGAAATACCATAGGGATACAATGGGATGCTTTTT
>NW_017325334.1:0-254 GCF_000935625.1 Nanorana parkeri | reverse complement strand
CAGTCAATAGAGTACCAAGTTCGCACATCACTGAGATTGGTCGCAGAATCGTCGCTGTCCTCACTTTGAGTGTCTGTTTAGGAATTCCCCAACGAATGGCTATCGCTCAGTTCTGCAAGTGATTCTAATTTACTATCGCTGTTTTCTACCTGGTCTGAAACCGCTTTTGACCTAAAACAGCGATACTGCGACCGAGCTCAGTGATGTGCGAGGTTGGTACTCTATTGACTGTGGTACAGATCAGGCTGCACCCC
>NW_017325333.1:0-254 GCF_000935625.1 Nanorana parkeri | reverse complement strand
CGATCAATGCCCGGCTACTCACAGGACACGGACCCGCAGCTCATCCGTTCGCCATGACCCACAGGTACTTTAAACACTTTATTCCTCCCCCCCTCATCCCGTAAACTGTCTCGTCAGTACACCCTACAGCCCACGGAGATGTACACCAGTCACAACCGAGACCCCTGCCACACTTGTAACATCCTTTTCCAGCTTCATATCCCCCATCACCCTTGTCATATCTGGATGCCCTAAACGGGCACTATTGGCCCCCC
>NW_017325332.1:0-254 GCF_000935625.1 Nanorana parkeri | reverse complement strand
GGGAAATGTTTCTTGTCGGATGTTTAATCGCTATTTTGTGCTTGTATGTGTTATAAAATAAAGTGGGCAGAGAAGAGAATGGGGAATAGTACATTTCCTACACATGTGACATTGAATCCCATTATATAATGATGCAGCATCAATGAAGGGCCATCTGGGCAGGGGGGCAGAGTAGTTGCACTCTGGGCCGGTGACTCTGCAGTTATATTGGGTCACCCAGATCCATTTCCAGCCCCAACCACATCCCATTCAGA
>NW_017325331.1:0-254 GCF_000935625.1 Nanorana parkeri | reverse complement strand
CCCATCAGCAGAATCTTGCCCAGGGCCCAATTAATATTAAACAAGCAAAACAAATGTCAAACGCACTGAACTCGTCACCAGCCATACAGCGCGGGGCCCCCACCGGCCAGCAAGATGGCGGCTCTCGTAGGACCGCGCTATAAGAGGCTCCTGGGCGCGGCTCTCACATTGTCTGCTGAAGACGTGGATCTAAGACCTCTGTTATTACCTCAGCGGTGAGCGTGCCGCCCCCGGTGAGCGTGCCGCCCCCGGTG
>NW_017325329.1:0-254 GCF_000935625.1 Nanorana parkeri | reverse complement strand
TACCCTCCCATCGTCAGATCGGAGGGTACAATTTCGCTTTTGCTTAGGCTATACGCCTATTGTAGTCTTCCCTGTCTTGGTGTAGGCGCATCCGCCTGACCTTGCCTCTCTAGCTCCACTCCCCCTACCCCCCCATCCCACCTTTCCTGCTTCCTCCCCCCCCATTTCTTTCAACCTCTCTTACTCTTGCAGTAGGTCGGCCCCCCTCCAACATGGCAGCAACAGGCCCATTGCATCTCACCACTTACAATGTC
>NW_017325328.1:0-254 GCF_000935625.1 Nanorana parkeri | reverse complement strand
AGAAGCCTCTATAGTGTGTGCTATTACCGATTGAAAAACTCGTGAATACACAGGAAGTGATGTAAAGCACTTCCTGTTCATTCATAACTGGGAACACATAGTACTATGTGTCCCCAGACATTTACAAACAATGGAGTGATCAGCTGGTAACTTCAGTGTTTACTATGCACACAGAGTATGGGTAATTATCACAGATATTTACCGATCCTCTGCCCTGCCATCCTGAGCGCTGAAGCCAGTGGGGGGGGGGGGGG
>NW_017325327.1:0-254 GCF_000935625.1 Nanorana parkeri | reverse complement strand
GTGCAGTGAGTCCTGGGTTCCTCCTGGTGCACGACAATGCCTCATGTGGCGAGAGTATGCAGCCAGTTGCTTGAGAATGCAAGAATTGATACCATTGAATGGCTCCCATGCGCGCCTGACCTGAATCCAATAGAACACCTCTGGGACATTATATCTTGGTCTATCCGATGCCGCTAGGTTGCAGCTGCTCGGCAATGGAAACCCATGGCCATAAATCTGTTCAGGAGCTCAGTGATGCCCTGGTCCAGATCTGG
>NW_017325326.1:0-254 GCF_000935625.1 Nanorana parkeri | reverse complement strand
ACATCAAATTGAAATTTAGATAGAGGGGAATGATCCAAATGTAACAAAAAATTTCCGGGGAAAGAAGGCCTTACTGACAAAAACCTCTTTATTGTGACCACCGGACAAATCAGCTTATCCGGACAAGTATTTAAATGTAAATGTTTACCTATACCCAGGGAGTCGGTTTTTGATTTACTAATATTGATGACTACTGCTGCATCTTGAATAATTATATCTTGAAACATTAGACCCGATCCGCCTTTTTTATTTTT
>NW_017325325.1:0-254 GCF_000935625.1 Nanorana parkeri | reverse complement strand
AACAAGCCAGCTAGCTTCAGCTGGGCTTGTTACCTCCAAACTTCCAGCGCTCTCAGCACTTCCCCCTAAAGGAAAAACTATATATATATATAGATATATATACACAGTATATATATCTATATATATGCATATATATAGATATATATACTGTGTATATATATCTATATATATATATAGTTTTTCCTTTAGGGGGAAGTGCTGAGAGCGCTGGAAGTTTGGAGGTAACAAGCCCAGCTGAAGCTAGCTGGCTTGTT
>NW_017325324.1:0-254 GCF_000935625.1 Nanorana parkeri | reverse complement strand
TACTTTCAGGCAACGCAAATAGCACCAATAACAAGCCTGTTCCTAACCTCCCAAGCACCGCTGTGGACTGAGATGGAGGGGGCACTGTGCTCACCCATAGAAATAAGGGCATTACCTTGGCTTCTGCCACCTGAACGCCCCAGAGCCATGAGTCCCGTAATGCGCCTAACCCTAAAAATCTGGGACAACACCAAATATTACAGCAAATTGATTTCGCCACACCTACCACTGCTTCCCATTGTGGGCAACCCATT
>NW_017325323.1:0-254 GCF_000935625.1 Nanorana parkeri | reverse complement strand
TGTCCCTTGGCCCCCCTCGTCTTGCCCTGCTCCCTAGGTTTCCCCGCTTTGTATACGGTGGGTTTGTTTTTGCTCCTGTTATCTTCCTCTGGGGTTGTGGCTATATTTAGTTGGCGTCACGTTACGTATTCATACTTGTTTGTGGTTTTGCTGGTTATAATAAATAGTTTACAACACATCGCCCTTGTCTAGTGCGGCCATAAGCGTTTGGTCTTCCAGTGTGGGTACCTGCGTGCAATGTGAGGACACCCATG
>NW_017325322.1:2008-2262 GCF_000935625.1 Nanorana parkeri | reverse complement strand
GTGTATGCCCGTTCTAGAATCTTCACATCTGCGTGTTTAAGTAATAGCGGTATTGTTTGGAGGGGGTAGAGTAATTTTGGAAAGCTTAACATTTTAAGGACATGGGCCCTACCAAATAGTGAGAGGGGAAGTAAGGTCCAGAGTTCCAGTTCCCGTACTAGTTTTTCTATAAGAGGTCTATAATTCAGTGTATACAGTGAGGAAGGTAGTCTGCCCAGTTTGATACCCAGGTATGTTATATGACCGTGAGCCAT
>NW_017325322.1:0-238 GCF_000935625.1 Nanorana parkeri | reverse complement strand
GAAGGGGAACCTATGACCTCTCCCACCCAGAATTTACGCAGTCTGTGGAAATCTTCTTGCTGTAAGTGAGTTTCTTGTAAGAGGGCCACGTGAGCTTTCAGTTTAGCAAGATGACGTAGTATTCTAGTGCGCTTCTGAGGGGATCTTAGGCCTTTAACATTCCATGTCACAATGTTAACCGTATTAGGCATATTAATGCTGTTGGGGTATCTCATAGGCGGGAGTAATGCATCCTCGC
>NW_017325321.1:0-254 GCF_000935625.1 Nanorana parkeri | reverse complement strand
ATGCTGGTAGGTTAATTGGCTCCTGTCTAAACTGGCCCTCATATGTATGTATGTGGAAAAGGGACCTTAGATTGTAAGCCCCTCAAGGGCAGGGACTGATGTGAATGTAACATGATGTGTAAAATTGTTGTCGCTATATAAATACTAATAGAAATAATATTAAAACAAGTGTACGCATTAGTAAAACATAACAAGGATTCTAACATTTTCAACCTCAACTTTAAAAAGGGTTAATTCTGTCTGTATCATTATTA
>NW_017325320.1:0-254 GCF_000935625.1 Nanorana parkeri | reverse complement strand
ATATAACTGTGAAGTCCAATAAACACCAGAGGTAGACCCAGTGCCCTCAGTAATCAGCACACATAAAAAAAGACACGCCCCTCCCCTTCTCTAGCACACAAGGGGTGTGGCCGCTACTCAGCTCTGCCAGCACAGAGCCCTAGAGTGGTAAGACAGAAAGCAGCCATTTACTGAGACAAAAAGTTATTTTAAGGTGTTTCCTTGCAAAAAACGTGACACAGATAAAAGGATGTAAAACATAATAAATAAAATTG
>NW_017325319.1:0-254 GCF_000935625.1 Nanorana parkeri | reverse complement strand
TAAAGCTGTAGAAACCCTTCACTTCAGCCGAATCGAAGGGCTGCTGTGTGGGCTGTCCTCAATAGTGTGTACAGCAGCCGAAGCATACAGAACGCATATGCTTTGGCTTGGCAAAGCCGAACACAGAGCCGGGGCAGTGAGAATGGTCTGCCAAAGCAGACTGAATCCCTGCAAATTGTTAAAAAATAGAATAAAACAAAGAAACAGCATGGGGTCCCCCTTCCAAATCATACCAGACCCTTTAGGTCCTATAG
>NW_017325318.1:0-254 GCF_000935625.1 Nanorana parkeri | reverse complement strand
TATACTTTGACGGAAGCCAACCGTTGACACCTGATTCGGTACTGCACAGCTGCACCCACTTCTTATCTCATGGAGCAGCGTTTCTGAGTGCGATGGGTACACGGACTGTATCTTAAAGAGAACCTGTCACCTCCAATGTGCTATCGCATAGAGGGTTTGTAAGCCCCATTATGTGATAGCAATTAAGTTGAGTTAAAAATTTAAAAATAAAAAAAATAAAATGAATGTAAAAATAAAAAAAAATAAAAGCCCCC
>NW_017325317.1:0-254 GCF_000935625.1 Nanorana parkeri | reverse complement strand
TTTTTTGCTTAAAAATAAACTCCAAGCAAATGGCTAAATACAAAGTTAAGGCATATATGGGGGTACAAAGACTCCGCCCCACACAGATGCAGGAAGAACCGCTCTATGATTGACCAGTTAACTCTAGACTAGCTGGTGTGAATAAATAAATGAAGCATGAGGAGACTACTAATCCCAGCTATACTTACCATTACAAATTGTATTAGAATACAAATTGTAGAATTACTTTCCAATATTCAGTTCTGAAATGTCTT
>NW_017325316.1:0-254 GCF_000935625.1 Nanorana parkeri | reverse complement strand
TGGCTGGACGAAGCGGGCCTCACTCTACTTCCCCGCTCCACCCCAGGACAGTAATGAGTGGCAAGTCCACTCTTAGTAGTATCTCAAAATGTTAAGCATCTATATTGTAGACCCCGGGTAACGTATTAGGATGGTGGGTCAATGAGGTCTCAGGTAAAAAGTACAGGTAACATAAAACCAAAACAAGGCAATCCAGAGGAATCCCCTCCACCATCCTCCCAATCTTCCCGAATACCAGTCCTGGCCCGCCATCT
>NW_017325315.1:0-254 GCF_000935625.1 Nanorana parkeri | reverse complement strand
TCACTAAAGTATTCATCTGATCTTATATCTCCGTACCTACCTCCGTACCTCCGGACTCTATTTAAATGGTGGGGGGAAAATGGGTACAACAGACTATACGACTTCCTTTGCACAAACACCACCCCGACTTGGTCATACCTTAAGGAACATAAAGGGGTCCCCAACACAGAACTATTCTGCTTCATACAACTACAGCACTGGGTGTCCTCAATAAAGGTGAGGAAAAAGGCTCAACACGCCCCACTTACGTGTTT
>NW_017325314.1:0-254 GCF_000935625.1 Nanorana parkeri | reverse complement strand
GTTATACAGTAAGGTGCACACGAATTGGGCTTTGAACAGTAAAACAGTAGAAAGGCATGATGCCTTTCTACCGTTGCCTGATCCGTACCACAGTAAATAGAGTACCATTTACTGGGGGCGCAGCCTGATCCGTACCACAGTAAATAGAGTACCAAGTTTGCACATCACTGAGCTTGGTCGTGGAATCGTCGCTGTCCTCACTTTCAGTGTCATTTGAGGAATTTCCCAACGAATCGCTATCGCTCAATTCTGCA
>NW_017325313.1:0-254 GCF_000935625.1 Nanorana parkeri | reverse complement strand
GGCATAGTCCAGTACAGTCAGTAGTTTGCGGATATTGGACACTGCCGATCGATTTTTCACAAAGCCCACCTGAGCGGGGGAAATCAATTGGGGTAGAACTCTCGCCATCCTGTCGGCTACAATTTTTGACATGAATTTAGCATCACAGTTAATGAGGGATATTGGCCGGTATGAACTTGGTAGGGTAGGGTCCTTACCCTTTTTTGGCAGTACTTTAATATAAGCTTCCGCACCAGTTGGAAGGTATTCTCCCC
>NW_017325312.1:0-254 GCF_000935625.1 Nanorana parkeri | reverse complement strand
GAGCCGCTAGGAGACTGAGAACTCTTTGCAGAGCCCAGCCAGGCTTTTATACTCTGTCGGGGTCAGAGTAGGGTGAAGTGGTGTTTAATATTTATTTAGCCTTTTTATTTTATTGGGGTTCGAGCGGTTGATTCACTCAGGGGACTTTCAGGGTGTCGTTTTGTGAGCTTCACATCGGCTCCGTCGTATCTCTAAGGCCCCATTCACACACGATATCGGCCTGCACGTACAGCTCCGTGCTGCGTGCGGGGCCG
>NW_017325311.1:0-254 GCF_000935625.1 Nanorana parkeri | reverse complement strand
GGCTGGGTTCACACTTGGGCGTTTGTAATATGCGCGTTTGATGCGCGTTTTTACCGTGATTTGCGGTCAATGAAACGCGCAACAAACGTGCGTTTACGGGGGCTATCCAGTTGTATCCTAGTGGATACGCGCGGAAAATACGCCCCAAAGAAGCTCCTGCACTTCTTTGGCCGTAGGGCGTTTTTCAGCGCGTTCCTACGCACTGAAATACGGCCAGGTGGGAACCATACCCATAGGAAATAATGGGATTTCAC
>NW_017325310.1:0-254 GCF_000935625.1 Nanorana parkeri | reverse complement strand
GGCTACAGGGCTACAGGACGACAGGACGACAGGACGACAGGAAACATGACAATAGTTCTGTAGAGGGAAAGTGACACATATTACAGTTCTATATTATTAGCAGTATTGTCTGTTATATGAAGGGCGGCCCTAAGCAGGCTTCAGGCATCATTGCCCTTTATAGGGGCCTGAGGATAGGTGGTCATTGTAAGCATTGTACTATAAACATTATGAGGTCACTGTTACAGTCTATAGGTGAAGTATTGGGGTATAAA
>NW_017325309.1:0-254 GCF_000935625.1 Nanorana parkeri | reverse complement strand
GGCAATGTTTATTCTTTTTTAATAAAGGAAAGATTAATAAGAAAGGAGTACTAATATACTCCGCACTTATTCACTTGGGGGATAGGTAGCTAGGTGCCCCCCTTATTATATTTCACATTACTATAAGTCCCCCCTACAAACCTCAACACTATCTTGTAACCTGGACCTGGGAAAGAGGCCTTTGTTCCTCAATACTGGGGCAAGTAAAGGAGTGGAGATTGTTCAGCCCCCTTGCAAGGTACCCCCCAGTGTTG
>NW_017325308.1:0-254 GCF_000935625.1 Nanorana parkeri | reverse complement strand
TTACAATCACAATACAATTCAAGACAAGATGGTAAGGATAACAAATCTTTGGTTTCTAACAGTTCTTAACGTCTCTGGCGGTCTGATTATGTCAGTATTTTTTCTTTTTTTTTCCTTTCTATTTTTAACTTTTGAATTTCTCGCCGGTTCCGCCCCCCTGCCACACCGGCGCTTGCGGGGAAGGAACCTGGAAGACAGATGCCGGCATTGGCAGGAGGACACAGCGGGGCTCGTAGGGACAAGGTAAGTGACGC
>NW_017325307.1:0-254 GCF_000935625.1 Nanorana parkeri | reverse complement strand
TTTTAAGATTTAACTCCTGAGTTTAGTGTCACTTTAGTTATGGGTCCCGAAGCATTGTACTTTACAGGTGTTCTCTGCCCTAGAATTAGCTCCACTTCTGGGAGTCTGGCAATGTCACCATACTTCCAAAAAGTCCCCAAAACTCTTGTGACAAAAAAAAAGCATTTAATTTGATGGAAGCACCCCCATATGGAAGCCTTCTTTAATTCTCTACACTCAGGAGCCTCCCTGGACCTGGACCTGAATAGAGCCTT
>NW_017325306.1:0-254 GCF_000935625.1 Nanorana parkeri | reverse complement strand
AATCCCGGCGCTAGTAAAGCGCCCGGTTTTCAAATCGGCGCTAAGTGGGCGGGTAAAACCCGGCGTTACTAAAGCGCCCTGTTTTCAAATCGGCGCTAAGTGGGCGGGCGCTAGTAAAGCGCCCTGTTTTCAAATCGGCGTTTAGTAGGCGGGCAAATCCGGCGCTTATTGGAGCGCCTGGTTTTCAAATCAGCGCTAAGTGGGCGGACAAAACCCGGCGCTAGTAAAGCGCCCGGTTTTCAAATCGGCGCCAA
>NW_017325305.1:0-254 GCF_000935625.1 Nanorana parkeri | reverse complement strand
GAGTGTATTATTTTATGTGTGTGGGGGTTAATAAGGGGAGGGGTATATTATTTTATGTGTATACCTCCTAAATCTGGTGAGTGTATACCCTTGAGGGGATCCCTTACACTTGTTTCCTGCTTGTCTAAATACACGATTAAAGGAACATCGATTGGACACATATTTAAGAAAGACAGAAAATGACTTATATTATTTTGTGTGGGGGGTTAATAAGGGGAGTATATTATTTTATGTGTGTGGGGAGGTTAATAAGG
>NW_017325304.1:0-254 GCF_000935625.1 Nanorana parkeri | reverse complement strand
CCATAGCTTTCCATTATTTTGTTTCTCCGGTCTAAGCTCTGGCTTTAGGTCTTCCTTTCATTTCTCTAAAACCTGCCAAATCTGTGTGTGAGGGAAATTCTCTATATTTAGTAAGGAAGCCGTCTGCATACCTGGTGGGAATTGTGGGTTCCCTGCTATGAGGGTCATGGGACCTGGGAGGGAAGATAAGTTATATAGAATATCGTGCAAAATTTAATTTATTCCACTAATGCAACTTAAAAGGTGAAACTAAT
>NW_017325303.1:0-254 GCF_000935625.1 Nanorana parkeri | reverse complement strand
ATATATGCACCGAACAGTGTTGCTAGTATTCAATATAGATGTAATCCATTAACACGCATTGCCGTACTAATGCACACGATAGCAGGGATCAGTCACATCAGTCTCCAAATGCAGCACAGGGAGAGATCACTGTATTATAGGGTCCTGTATTGAGTCATACAGGTGCAAGGTAACAATCCTATGCTTTATACAGTACAATCCAGGATAATTGCGGAAGGGCAACCAAACTAATTAGGGGAATGGAGGACCAGAGC
>NW_017325302.1:0-254 GCF_000935625.1 Nanorana parkeri | reverse complement strand
GAGCTGTGTAAATGTCAGGACTGGATGGACAGAAATACAAACCCTGTAAGCAGTTCTCAGGTACGTGTTTCACGTTTTGCGGTTTGAGGAGTTCGGCTCCGCTTCACATGGCGTCCAACGCCTGACTCTACACAGCCGAGTCCGGGAACAATAGCCCAGCTGTCATTGATGTTTACACCCGTCACGTCCTGGTCACGCGTCGCCTGTGTTCACTTCTCTTATTGATAATCTCCATTGTGATCATTGATAAGGAA
>NW_017325301.1:0-254 GCF_000935625.1 Nanorana parkeri | reverse complement strand
GTTTATATTGCAATCTCGAACAAAAATGTATGTACAGGTCCCAGTAGAGGAAAAATGATGTCCATCAAATAGATTATAATGTCCATTTCCCCAGGTGCTGCAGACATTGTCATTATTGTTTATCACTGCAAGAGAACAATATGTATAAATTAGTGATATTGTATTGTTTTGTTGTTTTAAGCTCCACATTCATACCTACCCCTTTTGGAGTTACTGTCTGTGCTGCAGATCAGATGCTAGCCTAGGAATACATT
>NW_017325300.1:0-254 GCF_000935625.1 Nanorana parkeri | reverse complement strand
GCGATACACCTTATTTGCAGTCTGATGCCCAGTTTGCCTTTGCCTTGTTTTTCCCCCACCTGAGATCTCCTGCCTTTTGGCCGACACTCCCCAGGGGAGTGTGCCACAATGGATGCTTCTCACAGTACCTGTCATTGTTATGTTTATTATTTGCCCCCCCTTTTTTTTATTCTATTTTTGTACCCGCATTCCATGGCACAATTGGGGTTTATTTGATTCTATTATCGCTAGTGTGTACCTGGGGGATGGGAGGG
>NW_017325299.1:0-254 GCF_000935625.1 Nanorana parkeri | reverse complement strand
GTTCTGCCGTCATTTCGCAGGCCTCAAGTCCCCCGTTTGCACCACGTGTCAATCTTCCGCACACACGGCTGACTGGTGCCCCACGCCTGCACCCTTAGACATGGCCACCACACAAAGATAGCAGGGCTTACTGCCTCACCCTTCCGGGACAGCAGCCGCGCAGTTCAACAAATTAGGCAGGCCAATACAGTACCTAGGCAAAGCCCAGATTTTCAACAACTTTAATCATAAGTCTTGCAACTACCCCCAGTGCA
>NW_017325298.1:0-254 GCF_000935625.1 Nanorana parkeri | reverse complement strand
AGCTGTCACCGCTAGCTCCGCCCAATTGTTTTTTTTTCTTTAAACTATCTTTTTTTCTTTTACTATGTTTACATTTTTAAACTATTTTTTCAACAATTTTTTTCCCACTCATTTAACTGTTTTGCTATTCAGCTCAGTACTTTGGAGCTCAGCCGAATGCTGCTCGGCGGCATTTGGCTATTCACTTTTATGCCATTCGGCCCCTTTGAGAAAAGGGGCGAACGGCAGCGAGTAAGCTGCCGGAGCTTTGGCTC
>NW_017325297.1:0-254 GCF_000935625.1 Nanorana parkeri | reverse complement strand
TTAATCCACCCAATCAACCGCTCAGGCACCCCCATCTTAACCAACACCTGAAACATAAAATCATGCACCACTCTATCATACGCTTTCTCAAAATCAATCGCCAACACAGCCAACCCCTGCTTCCGCTCCTTACTCCACCACAACGCATCTCGTAACCCAACCAAACTTTCAGCAATCACCCTCCCAGGCACTGCACACACTTGCTCCTCACTTACCATCCTATCAATCACCCCCTTCACCCTATCAGCCAACAC
>NW_017325296.1:0-254 GCF_000935625.1 Nanorana parkeri | reverse complement strand
TGGAAGGTTTTAGAATTTACAGGGCCCGGGTCTCACTGAGGTTGCGAAGTCCTGATCTAGTTACATCGTATTTGAGGTTGAATAAAGACATAGGTCCATCTAGAGCAGTGCTTCTTAAAGTGTGGGTCGCGACCCCATATAGGGTCCCGCAAGTGAACAGGGGGGTCGCAATCCGAGTACCCGGCTAGGACCGCCATCAGAGGGGTATGGCCGGTACTCGTGTAAGGGGTCCAGGCGGCCGAGGAGGTCTGGGC
>NW_017325295.1:0-254 GCF_000935625.1 Nanorana parkeri | reverse complement strand
TGAATTCCCAGAATGCTCTTGTTTCCTTCTTTTTGAGCAGAGGGATGCTGGGAGGTTTACTAAAGAAAAAGCTGGTGTCTTCAAGCTGGTGTGAATAGAGAGGTTTCCTCTTCAGCACCATCTTGTGGCCAATTTTGATGTGGCGGGTAGATAAGCATAAATGTTTTGCCTGTTATGGGCAGAACAACTTCCGTAAGGCTTTCTGCAGCATCCTGCTGTGAGTACAGGCTCCCATGATGACACAACCTCAGGGG
>NW_017325294.1:0-254 GCF_000935625.1 Nanorana parkeri | reverse complement strand
GGAGACACAGTGAGGGTAGAGGAGTGTGCGCACCGCAGACACAGTGAGGGTAGAGGAGTGTGCGCACCGGAGACACAGTGAGGGTAGAGGAGTGTGCGCAACGCAGACATAGTGAGGGTAGAGGAGTATGCGCACTGGAGACAGTGAGAGTAGAGTGTGCGTACTGGATACACAGTGAGGTTAGAGGATGTGCACACTGGAGACAGTGAGAGTAGAGTGTGCGTACTGGAGACACAGTGAGGGTAGAGGAGTGT
>NW_017325293.1:0-254 GCF_000935625.1 Nanorana parkeri | reverse complement strand
GGGGGGGGTCTCCCCGTAGACTCTCTCTCGGCCTACATTGCCGTAATCCCGAAACCGGGCAAGGACCCTTTGACGTGTTCGAGCTACCGTCCAATCTCACTCTTAAATGTCGACACTAAACTGTTCGCCAAAATCTTGGCGACACGACTCCTTCCCTCCATAACAACATTGATACACCCTGATCAGGCGGGATTTGTCCCATCTCGAGAGGCTAGGGATAACACCACGAGGGCCCTCTCCCTCATCCACTCTGC
>NW_017325292.1:0-254 GCF_000935625.1 Nanorana parkeri | reverse complement strand
GATCCCCCCCGTGTAACATACGTGATACTTCTATCGCCCCAACAAACCACGAATGTTACCGAGCGCCAACCGCGGCCGATCCCCCGACACGCGTCACATGTCCCTCCTTGTGTTACCTGGGGGGGGTAGACTAGGGGGGAAAGGGCTAGGTGACGCCCCATGTCCTCCAGCCAGGAGATGAGGCGGAGTAGTAGCAGTCACATGACCTCAGTTGAGGAGCAGAGGCAGTGAGTCCTGTGGAAGGAGGAAGAGGG
>NW_017325291.1:0-254 GCF_000935625.1 Nanorana parkeri | reverse complement strand
ACAAGTACGAGTACTGATACATTTTAGTTTATTGTCATGTGGCAGTTTTTCAACAATATCGACTAATGATTTCAGGACAGTGGTGGAGCGCCAGAGCCGGGTCCCAGCTGCAACCCTGGTAGTTCTCATGAAAATGCCAAGTATCTGCACTGGTACTCGAAAAGTATCTGTGCATCCCTAATATTTTTGAAAGGCTGCTCGGTTTCGAGAACTGACAGTGCTGCGCTAGGGGGAGGCTGAGGAGACTCTCACCT
>NW_017325290.1:0-254 GCF_000935625.1 Nanorana parkeri | reverse complement strand
TTTTTACATGCTAGCTTGTGAGTGTGCCATGATACCTTTCTACTGTTTGTGCTTGTGGAGACACAACTTTCTAGCACACACAAAGGCTTGTTCCACATGACCCTGCAAGGGAAAGGGGCCTCCCTAAAACAGAAAATCAGGGCCAGTGCTCAGGGAAACAGCTGGTTCTGCAGTAAACTTTAAACATTTAGGAGCAGCTTCCAATGTAAGTGGTTTAATCAGTATTTGAAATAGCTTAAAAACATTTTGACTTT
>NW_017325289.1:0-254 GCF_000935625.1 Nanorana parkeri | reverse complement strand
TAACTGTAGTTTCTGGTTGCTTGAGAGTTAATAGTGACTCTCAAGCATTCCCCCTCGGTTCTCTCTCAGGTTCACTCAGTGGGCAGGTGCAATTTGAAATATCCAATAGCAGACTGACTACTCCCCATTGTTTACATTCTGCCGCTGACTGCGGAATCTAGCCACCGGCAGCAAGATGTAAATACAGAATTTAGTTAGGAACTACATTTATTTAGTAAATAAAGAAACCACACATTTTGAAAAAGTCCTTTAAT
>NW_017325288.1:0-254 GCF_000935625.1 Nanorana parkeri | reverse complement strand
CTTTATTCAACCTCAAATACTATGTAACTATGTAACCAAGTGTTATAGGTTTTCTGTGTTTGAAACTTTGAAATGTTACTCCAGAAAAAAAAAGAAGATTTTTGTACACACCCTAAAATTTATTTTTTTACTCCTATTGAGGGACAGGGGAAGCCTTTAACCTTTGGGTTATACTGCCGCCAACAGGAGTATTGTGTGTCCAAAACAGGAGTATTGGACACTAGAGCTGCAGCTAACGATTATTTTCAAAATCG
>NW_017325287.1:0-254 GCF_000935625.1 Nanorana parkeri | reverse complement strand
TTGCAGCTGAGTGCCTCTTCCTGTAGTGCTGGCTCAGGTCGATATTGGTCAACTCCTACTAAGAACATTAATTTTTGCGTTCATTTGCATGGAACATTTACAGAGATTCACAGGGTGAATTGCTCTGTGAATTTTTAATGATTAACTCTAGTAAAACATTTTCTAAACCTTTGCAGTTTGGCTACCCCCACACTGCAAGGGTTAAATACTTGCTTTCGTCTAGGGTGTAAAATAACAAAGTTATACTCACCTGA
>NW_017325286.1:0-254 GCF_000935625.1 Nanorana parkeri | reverse complement strand
GAGTCTTCTACCGAGTGCCCCGAGTCTAGTACCGAGTACCCTGAGTCGTCTTCTATATGGAAATGATGCATTTTATGTATAATCCAGTTTTGGAACATTGTGGGATTTATCTACATTTTGATGATTCTATTAATATTTCATTTGTTCTAAGCAATGATAATACATCAGATGTTTCTTTCAGTCATGTCATGGTGGTGCCATATTACCGTTTTTGGATTTCATATGAATAATTTATCTGATGACAGGTCCACTTT
>NW_017325285.1:0-254 GCF_000935625.1 Nanorana parkeri | reverse complement strand
GAAAATAATTTATCAACAGGAGATCCCAATCCCCTGAACACCTTAACACATATTCGGGAGCCCCTAGGAGTGGCCCATTTTGGGAAGGTTTCAATCCATAATTAATATCTAAAGATAATTCCTAAAACCCAACTTCTTACCCACCTTACCTCCGGATATTTTGGGCCCCACATCTTAGGGTGGACGTACTCTCCCCAGAGTTTTAGAGTATTGTCTGGAAACACCATAAAAAATTCATCCCTCAACACACAACC
>NW_017325284.1:0-255 GCF_000935625.1 Nanorana parkeri | reverse complement strand
TGTTTGGTGGCCAAGATACAATGGGAGCGACCTGGGGTGGAAAGGGACTTCTCTAACTTCAGGTACCCTCAGGTTCTCCTGCATCTATATATGTTTATATGTGATGGGATGTACCAATAGGTGTGTTTACTGTATCTAGTATTTTTCTTTTTCTTTTTACACGATATATGTATTGTTATGATTTTAAAAAAAACTTGAAATAAAGAATTTATTAAAAAAAGACACCTGTCCACAGAATCTCTTTCTTCCATTCAA
>NW_017325283.1:0-255 GCF_000935625.1 Nanorana parkeri | reverse complement strand
CCAAGACGCTTACTGGGAAATATCACCAACTAAATATGTGTGGGAAATGCTCCCCCAGGCCCATTAAAATGATAGATTTACTTGCAAATACACTGTAATGCGATCACTGTGATAAAAACATACAAATCATGCGATATATAACTAATATATTCTGGACAGACTACATTTCTATGATTGGAAAAAATACCATAGAATCCATTGGACCGTACTTATCCATACATGTATATACAATAAGGTACAGATTATGTACCCATG
>NW_017325282.1:0-255 GCF_000935625.1 Nanorana parkeri | reverse complement strand
CTAATGGCACCCCAGTCGTGCCAGGCAGATTGCACGTTTTCTAGCTGCAATACCGCCCGGGCGATCACGGTTGAAAACACTTGTTGTGAAAATAGGTACATCTACCTTTTTTTCAGCGATTGCCACGCACATGTATCCCCATACATGCAGATGCAACCGCTGTATGCAACCGCACACGATCGCACGTACTGGGAATCCCCAAGTCTGCACCAACTAATTTGGGAAAATGGAATTACCCGCACAAATCTCCCTCCC
>NW_017325281.1:0-255 GCF_000935625.1 Nanorana parkeri | reverse complement strand
CTCTAATGTTTCCTCTTCAATGTATAGAATTGGATTATTGAATAATTTGGTGAATAGATTTCCCCATTTCCACTTCCCTTATTATTGAAGACCAGCCAATGATTTCACAGAGCAGTTCATTGGTAGATGTCGGGTCTTACAGTACAGCTTGTAGTGAACCCTTTACCCCTGGGGCCCGATCATAAGGCACCATTGGCTGCTGTGCTACGTGTCTTATTACCCCTGGGCCCCCATGATAAGGCACCATTGGCTGCT
>NW_017325280.1:0-255 GCF_000935625.1 Nanorana parkeri | reverse complement strand
CCTCTTCTCTCTCCCCTTCTTCTCTCACTCCCTCTTCTCTCTCTCATCACTCCCCCTCTTCTCTCTCTCCCATCACTCCCCCTCTTCTCTCTCTCCCTCTCTTCTCTCTCTCCCAGCACTCCCCCTCTTCTCTCTCTCTCCCACTCTTCTCTCTTCCATCACTAACCCTCTTCTCTCTCCCCTTCTTCTCTCACTCCCTCTTCTCTCATCTCTTCCCCTCTTCTCTCTCCCCTTCTTCTCTCACTCCCTCTTCTC
>NW_017325279.1:0-255 GCF_000935625.1 Nanorana parkeri | reverse complement strand
GATACCGATGCTTGTATCGGTATCGGTGCATCCCTACTTAAGACATTCAATAAATGATCCTCCAGCTTTATCAGGTGCAGTACAAAGAATGCATGACAACCTCAAACAAGACAAAACAGAAGAAAAAAAAAAAGTTCTTGAGATCTTGCGCAATAAACACTTTTAATATACACAACTAAAAGAACAAATCTATGCACTGACACTGGGTACCATTCTTTTAAAAAACATGAGTTGATTACCTGATAACTCTGTTTC
>NW_017325278.1:0-255 GCF_000935625.1 Nanorana parkeri | reverse complement strand
CTGGAAGTATGTAGCGATGGGCGGAGGTATGTAGAGATGGGCGGAGCTTGGCTCTGTGAAGGTTGTATGGTGTCTTCCAGCTGGACCTCCGGACCCTCCCTGAGGAGGCGGTGAGGGGCACTCAGGACTTCCGCTGTCTGCAGTCTCAGTTCTCTTTGCTCTACAACGAATCCTTACAAGTGAAGACCCAACTAGACGAGGCCAGAGCTCTGCTCCTGAGCACCAAGAACAGCCACCTGCGGCAGATCGAGCGCA
>NW_017325277.1:0-255 GCF_000935625.1 Nanorana parkeri | reverse complement strand
ATATCGCTCTCCAATGCATGGCAATGGGGCTCTGTCTGTCGTGCGTCGCTGTCGCGGGACACTTTTTGGAGCGGATTTTGCCGCGATTCTCGCTTGCTCAATGTGAATGGGGCCTTAAAGTCACAGGGACCCCGCACATCACTACGGCCGCTGAGACCGTGACCTCCGTCAGGACTCGTGGCCGATCCCTATTTATCGACCAATAAAAACAGAGTGGGAAAAAATGGAAGTGGCTGTTGCTTTCGTGGCCTCTGT
>NW_017325276.1:0-255 GCF_000935625.1 Nanorana parkeri | reverse complement strand
TCGTCTGTGTTGGATCCTGATTCCCACCAAGGAGCACCTCAAGTCATCTGGCCTGGACCTCGGGACCCCCTCAGTCACCTCACGGCCACACCTCCCTTGTCGCGCCATGCTGCTGCCAGGCTGCCTGCTGGGTACGAGGGCCTCTGGCTGGCGGCAGCTCTCCAGCTCCTCAGTTCCATGAATATCGCCGCGGGTAGTGTGAGAGAGCTGCCGACGGACAGGGCCAGATCTAATGATAATTTATTATCATCAGGC
>NW_017325275.1:0-255 GCF_000935625.1 Nanorana parkeri | reverse complement strand
AGTAGAGGATGAGGGTTCTCAGGGACTAAAGTTAGATGGGTGGTCACAACATTTTGTACCAACAACGGGTACTGATCGCCAAAAACAGTAACTAGTGGTGGGAGGTGACCACCGCAACAGGCGGCAGTAAGTTAGAACAAGACCTGGAAGGGTGTTAAGGAAGTTCAGCGCGGCAAGGGGATTTTGGTGGTCATCTTCACAGCAGGGCGGCACAATTCACCCGAGTGGTTCTGGTCGGAGTCGCTTCTGGATCTT
>NW_017325274.1:0-255 GCF_000935625.1 Nanorana parkeri | reverse complement strand
CATCTAGCCCCACTGACATACCCCCAAGACCTTCAGGAAAAGATACTAAATAGTGATCACATTTAACATATAGGTCAGGGCCAATGTTACTTTGTCCAGAGGTGGTCTTCAACATCCTGGTCTTAGAAAAGTTTAATCCCCTTTAGCCATTTTCATTATAAAGCTTCAATATATTGTATATCAGAGTCAATGTAACGCTTACATTTATATGAAATCATAATAGTCAGATCTGCACGTGTCTGACATCATATCATG
>NW_017325273.1:0-255 GCF_000935625.1 Nanorana parkeri | reverse complement strand
GCGCAAAGGGGACCAAACATAGATGGGCAGCTCCTTTTTGTATATTATTCTTTCCCAGGAACTTATTACATAACGTCTTTACATATCCTGAGTGAGAAATCCTGCCCTATTAGCTAAAAATGTTATTGGAGGTCTCCAAAGCCGGGCCTCCGGGCCCTAGCAACCCTCCGGGATGTAGGTGGCTCGGACCGCTTCTGCTCCCGTGGCATGGGACTGGCGGAGGAGCCATGCCCCCGTCTGCCCTCCTATGCCGGG
>NW_017325272.1:0-255 GCF_000935625.1 Nanorana parkeri | reverse complement strand
GATATATCTGTATAGTAAGCCGACGTCTTCTGGCGCAGGGCGTTACCTCGCAGGATTCCGCTAGCGGCAGCGACTTTATCCTCGCCGTCTTCAGGTCAGTGTGTATGTAGCGTCGGTACCCGTCCGCCGCGGGGCGTCCTGACATTGAGCTGAAACAAAGCATTTGTCTTCCTGGATAATAATTTATCGATATTTATTTGCAGCGGCCCAGGGCCCCGCAGGGCGTTCTGGATTCCATGGGGCCCGCAGGGCGTT
>NW_017325271.1:0-255 GCF_000935625.1 Nanorana parkeri | reverse complement strand
TCTTGGTAAATGCCCCCTGAAGCTTGGTAAATGTCTTCCGAATCTTGGTACCTGCTGGAGCTAGGTAAATGTCTGCTGAATCTTGGTAAATCCCTGTGGGAGCTTGGTAGTTTTCTTCTGGATCTTGGTAAATGCCTGCTGAAGCTTGGTAAATGTCTTCCGAATCTTGGTGTCTGCTGGAGATAGTTAAATGTCTGCTGAAGCTTGGTAAAGTTCTTCTGAATCTTGGCAAATGCCTGCTGGATCTTGGTAAAT
>NW_017325270.1:0-255 GCF_000935625.1 Nanorana parkeri | reverse complement strand
GGTAAAAGACCCCGAAGGAGAAGAAGGCCACGCCCCAGGACAGGCCCAGCATGCAGCTCAGCCCCAGCAGGGTGACGCAGTGCCGGACTTTCTCCCGGCGTGTATTCGGTGACAGGCGGAACACGCGTCTCGTCATGACAACCAACATACACGTGTTAAAGAGAAGAACCACGGCAAAGTACCCCAAATTCAGCACCTGGTGGATGATGGGCGCCGTCAGCCAACACCTGCCGGGAAAGAGAGAGAGCGTGAGGG
>NW_017325269.1:0-255 GCF_000935625.1 Nanorana parkeri | reverse complement strand
GGCCGGTATAACAGATAGTAAGAATACAGAAATGGAGAGCAATCATAATGGAAAACACTAATGTCTCTTATTTTCCCAGAGGGGTTAGAGTCATGAACAATCCAACCCGTCATAGTTCCTACCACTGCATCAAGGATGAGGAACCTGCTGGTTTATTTGGGGTATTTTTGATGCTCCTCAAGTAACGGAGACAGACGGCAGGAAGTAGAATAGACAAACCAATCAAAGCCATCAGCAAGCCTTCCGCCTATAACA
>NW_017325268.1:0-255 GCF_000935625.1 Nanorana parkeri | reverse complement strand
AAAAAAAGTCCACTCCAAAAGTATCCAGCAGCCATTTTTCAATAAACACTGTAGGATTCCTCCCTTCTGCTTGTTCTGGCAGCCCCAGAATGCGCACATTATTTCTTCTAAGACGGTTTTCCATATCCTCCAACCGAGAGGAATATACTGATAGATCAGCGTTAACAGACCGCATGTCTTTGCGTAATGGGGTAACCTCATCCTCCAGCATACCCACTCTCCCCTCCACAGCTGCAGTACGCTCTCTTATTTTTT
>NW_017325267.1:0-255 GCF_000935625.1 Nanorana parkeri | reverse complement strand
GGAGTTCTTGACTGGGACATGATGCAGACATCTTTGCTGGAATGTGTTCCTCACAGGTCTTAGTAACTGAACTTTGTAGATCCTTGAAGACCTTGACTTGTTCTTTAATTTGTGGGAAGATTTGCTCAAATTCCTCTAATTTGGCCTCATTGCCTTGTACCATGATGGTGCCATTGTGGTAAATACGCAGGGTGAGTACCGCAAACTCTTGATTTTCCTCATCTATGACCTTGATCTGCTGTCCCTTGCAGATGC
>NW_017325266.1:0-255 GCF_000935625.1 Nanorana parkeri | reverse complement strand
TAGGCCAGGACCATGAACTATTGCCTTATGAGTGGAATAAATTGGGACCTCTTCTGTCCAATGCAACTACTAGTCCTTGTTGCCGCCTTTAGGACTCATGCAAGTCTATGTGTGGTGGCGAAGCTAATCGATTTAGTAGGATTTTGGGGCATATACGGACCCATCTTAGTGGCACCATTGTAAGACGTATGTGACGGGCGCTTTACCCCCCAATGCCTGGGGTTTGATGGGTGAAAAGCCCCCTGCAACAGCCCG
>NW_017325265.1:0-255 GCF_000935625.1 Nanorana parkeri | reverse complement strand
TTATTAGTGCCCCTCCAGTTTTGACTGTGGTATCTTATGTGTCCCCACTTTATATTTTTCCTAGAGTCGCCACTGGGTAGGAGCAAGCCTTTTGCCAGCACCTGAAGGTTACTCTTAATATGGATCTAACTGCGGAATCTGAGCGGTGAGTGTTGTGGGCTATTTTGAGGTCACCATGCAGAACACACATTTGCATCTACAATAATGTGATTTACATATTTCCTGTTTCACACGTATGATCTGTACAGATTGCAG
>NW_017325264.1:0-255 GCF_000935625.1 Nanorana parkeri | reverse complement strand
CTTCCACAATCCAGAAGCGCCGGTCTTTGAAGCCTCTATTACAAGTCCTCACAGCGAAGGGTGTGAAATATCGCTGGGCCTTCCCTTTCCGTTTATTGTTCACCTACAAGAACAAACCCTATTCCTTTGCTACGTTTGCTGATGGCGAGAACCTCTTACTACAACTGAACTTGATGTCTACGGAACCCCAAGCCCGCGCAACAACCTCTCCTGTCCGCCACATCAATGCCCCCTCCAAACCACTCTCCCCATTAT
>NW_017325263.1:1951-2206 GCF_000935625.1 Nanorana parkeri | reverse complement strand
GCCAGGCCAACTAAACATTTTCCATGTCTCCAATCCAAGTTCACTCTTTGGAGTTCCTTGTCTATGGTGTCTAGGTAGCCGGAAGCAGTACTATTTGCTAAGGGAGCAATAGCTAAATATGATTCTTTGACACCGCTGGCATTTATATATCTTACATAAATGATGCATTCCTCCACGTCAGACCTATCAGTGGAACCATCTAGTAACACAGAAACAAATTCTGAGGCTTTTATGTCATCCATGACATCTTCCTTC
>NW_017325263.1:0-237 GCF_000935625.1 Nanorana parkeri | reverse complement strand
CTATCTAGATGTTTTGTGACAGTAATCCCCCGCCCTGTAAGGGTTAAGGATTAAGTGCTTGTTTTTGTTTTGGATAGCATTAGAACAAAGTCTTACTTGCCCCCCTTCCTCACTCCTCCAGCATCTCTCCTCTACCTCCGACCGACACTATGTGGACGATCCCACTTACAATGCAGGACTGCTGCTCCTGCATTGTACGCGATGGCGTCAGATAGCGACCGATGGACAGAGCACTGC
>NW_017325262.1:0-255 GCF_000935625.1 Nanorana parkeri | reverse complement strand
CCCCCTATGTGATAGCAGATGGTGGTGACAGGTACTCTTTACACTTTGAATAAGCTATTGGGGTGCAGATCGCACTTCCAATAGCTTCAAGCTGGGCTTCAGGAGCTGACCAATGACAGCTCAGGGATTGGAAGTGATGCAATCGAACAGGGAGGGGATCGACAAACGGAGGTTTCGCCCATCTCCTCCCCTGCTTCCCGCTGACACCACAGAAGCCGGTCCCGGGGCCCGTAGGAGGGGCAACGGAGCCCGGGA
>NW_017325261.1:0-255 GCF_000935625.1 Nanorana parkeri | reverse complement strand
AGTCATCTGCTCCATTCTGACCTCTTCTCCCGCTGATTGACAGGCTTCCTGTAATAACTATGTAGATATTGCTAACTTAGGCTTGTATCCCCCTAGTGGGGAAAAATAGATGAGCACATCACAATCTCCAGACCAGAACATTGTATAGTGTGGCACAGCTATATCTAATTCTGCATACCTGGTTTTATATTATAAAAAATGTAATAATATAAAACCAGTTATACAGAATTGGATACAGCTGTGCCACACTATACA
>NW_017325260.1:0-255 GCF_000935625.1 Nanorana parkeri | reverse complement strand
AATCACATATTTGCAGCTTCTTTGGTTACAGCATATAAATCATGCACAAGGAGGGAAAAAAGGGGGGGGGGAGGAGGGATAAGGAAAAAAAGGAGAGGGAAGGGGATAGATGATCTGGTCTTTGATATGGATATTCACAATTTTCCCTATTACTTGTACGATCTGTTTCCAAAATGGCTGAAGTTTGGGGCAACAGTGGCGTAACAACCGGGGTTGCAGCAGGGGCGCGGGCACCGGGCGAAAAGTGAAGGGGGG
>NW_017325259.1:0-255 GCF_000935625.1 Nanorana parkeri | reverse complement strand
AAACATATTTATAGATGTAAATATATTCTCATTGTAAATGTCGGCTCATCTCGGAATACTTGTAGTTGAATCTTCTTCAGACTTTCACTATGTTTTCCTTTTTTATCCTGAATATATTTTAGTATTTGTATATGAGGTGACTTGTATTCTATTTATACGCTTTATATGTATTGTATCCAGCAATCAAATGATCTTCAGATATAACGGGATACTTGTTCTTGGTGTGAAGGGACTGTGATAAGATGGGGACTGTGT
>NW_017325258.1:0-255 GCF_000935625.1 Nanorana parkeri | reverse complement strand
TGTAGTCCCCTATAGCCGGTGCAATTCTGCAATGCTTTTTAGTGTATTGCTGGGTTTTGTAGTGCTCTATAGTTGGCGGTATTCTGCATTGCTGTGTAATTTATAGCTGGGATTTGTAGTCTCTCTACAATTTGGAGCCAGTGGTAGATCTACCAGGCTCACAGCTGCAGCTGGGTCCTGGCGCTCCACTGCAGCTGGCCCTGGTGACCGTCGGCATTTCCATAAAAAGGCCCACCGAAATCCTCAGCACCAGGC
>NW_017325257.1:0-255 GCF_000935625.1 Nanorana parkeri | reverse complement strand
AGCAGCACTTGCCACTTACATTCCTCACATAGCAGCCGCAGACCTCGGTGCCTGGGAAGCTGCGAGGGAGCGTGGCTGTTGCTTCTCATCCAATCAGGAAGCTGAGCGGGTGGTCACATAACTACCTGCCAGGCTCCCTGCTTAATTGCTGCACCCCTGCTGGAAGAGGGTAAGGGACAGTTGAAGAGATGGGAATCCGGGACGCCTCAAGTCTGTGTATGTATGTATGTATGTATGTATGTATGCATGTATGTA
>NW_017325256.1:0-255 GCF_000935625.1 Nanorana parkeri | reverse complement strand
CTGAAAGACAGGAGAGTCAAGAACTGGCACGGACCTTGGGCTAATGTACTGGTAACTACACTTGCCCTGTTCATACCCACCCAGCCCCCAAATGTTTCCAGTGAGAAAGTAGACTCTCCAAAATTTGCAATGAAACGTTATAAAATTGCACTTGTGGACAGAGAATTGTATGCAATCGTGGGCTCCAGAGTCCAGACACCATATTGGTAGAGTTTGTGTCCTGCTTTACTATGCAGTAGACAAAGAGCTCCAACT
>NW_017325255.1:0-255 GCF_000935625.1 Nanorana parkeri | reverse complement strand
TGTTTATGATAAAATAGATATTTCTGGACTCTGAACCGACTTGTGTGGTGCTCTGACCTCTCCCCGAGTCCAGGCTTCTACCTGGTTGGGAAGGTCTCATCACTTCCCAAGGAGTCACCAGAACAGGAAGTGAAGTCAATCTCAACAGCATCAGAAACGGCAATAACAATCTGTCATTCTAAACAAAAACAACACATAGAGGTCTGGAAATGTGCGTTAAAGTGACATTAAACCCTCAGATGTTTTAACATAAAA
>NW_017325254.1:0-255 GCF_000935625.1 Nanorana parkeri | reverse complement strand
ATAATAGATAGTTCAGTGCCTGATGTAGGAAACAGCTTGGGAATTTAAAACAGTTATAAGGAGAAGAGAGGAAACACACATTTCTACAGCTTTATCTTGGTGTGTGATGCTATCAAAACTGCATCTCAGTTGAGGCTTGAAAAACAGGCACAGAAACATGCAAGATGTACATGTCTTTCTAAAAGAAGTTCATTTGTTTTATGCTGTCTCATTTCTCAAAGCTCTTACTATCATTTTGATTGCATTTCAAAGTCT
>NW_017325253.1:0-255 GCF_000935625.1 Nanorana parkeri | reverse complement strand
CTCAAATTTCTACAGGAAATTCATAAAAAACTTCTCCAGTATTGTTAAACCGCTCACTTCCCTCACCAGCTCCAAGGTGAAATACCTCTGGAAGACGGAACACCAGACAGCCTTCGACGACTTAAAAAGATGGTTCACTACCGCTCCCATACTGAGATTTCCGAACCCCGCCGGTCAATATGTTCTGGAAGTGGATGCCTCGGATTGGGCCTTAGGAGCTGTACTGTCCCAGAGGGAGTCACTCTCCTCTCCACT
>NW_017325252.1:0-255 GCF_000935625.1 Nanorana parkeri | reverse complement strand
GTGGATGCCAGTTCGCACTGCTGTGACTCCAGGTGTCCCAGCGTGAACCATCGGGGGTAGCGGCTCGGCACCACAGACACAATGTGATGGGGGTGGGACACGTCTCCTGAGGGGACGCTACTCTCCAGCACTGGCAGCCTGGAAGAAAAGAGGGACACAGAGGATGTAACCATAACATAGTACCATCCACGAGGGGTCACTGACCCAGCAGCCCACGGGCCCAGCGCAGCCCCTCATTTATTATATGAAGCAAAA
>NW_017325251.1:0-255 GCF_000935625.1 Nanorana parkeri | reverse complement strand
GGCTCTCTAATTGGCCGCCGCTCGCTCCTGAAGGGGGTCCTTGGAGGCCCCCTGCGGGAGGCCCTTTACAGTGCCTGTTTAGAGGGCCACATCTGCCTGATCCAGCCAGTATGCGATTCGAGCTGGCTGGATCAGGCAGACTGGATCAGGCAGACGCGAACAATCTAGGCCGAAATAGCTGATATGGAAAAATTCAGCTTACTTTCCAGTTCAGCCATGTTGTCCTAGATTGTTCACTTGTCCTGCCTTCTCCAA
>NW_017325250.1:0-255 GCF_000935625.1 Nanorana parkeri | reverse complement strand
GCGCTGAAGGTCTGGGTGAAAGTGTCATGAGGGGTTTGGGTGGCTTTAAGGTCTGAGTAGATTTTTTCCAGTTGAAAACGCTATCATTTGCATAGTCATTTTGGTCTCTGTGTAATTTTTTGTTTTTCCCTTTTTTGATGTTTTCCTCATGTTTGATTTTATTTTTGTTTAGGTTTGCTAACCATTTGGGGAATAGATCTGAGGAGCCAAATTCGTTGATCATATTTTTGTGGAGTTCTTCTATTTGGGTGGATA
>NW_017325249.1:0-255 GCF_000935625.1 Nanorana parkeri | reverse complement strand
GGAAGCGGAGGGCCAGAGGTCCCGGAAGCGGAGGGCCAGAGGTTCTGGATGCGAGGTCTCGGGTACGCTCAGAGGGGGGCGTGTCTGCTAATGCGTATCCTAGCTTGCGTGTTGTCGGCGGCGGCAGGAATAACCCGGTACGGTGGAGCCGGGGAAAGATAATCAGAGGATGGAAATCACGGGGTCAGTGCGGAGGATCCGTCGGGTGATCTCAGGTCGGGTGATCCCGGGTCGGGTGATCCCGGGTCGGGTGAT
>NW_017325248.1:0-255 GCF_000935625.1 Nanorana parkeri | reverse complement strand
TTCAAGTGTGTGCCGGTGATTTACTTTTATTTACTATTGTTATTACAACACACTACATTCAAACTAGGAAAAAATATATTTAGGACATTTGTTTTTTTCATTATTCACCCAAACTGAACATTCACAGATATCCGCAGGGTGAAGGGCCCGGCAAATTGTTTATAAACAGAACCCATAGTTTAAAAATAGGTGTGAATTAATATAACATTTAAATAACCTATTATAAGCAGTGGTGGTGGAGATGTAATACTACCA
>NW_017325247.1:0-255 GCF_000935625.1 Nanorana parkeri | reverse complement strand
AGAGTCCAGTGGTGGCGTGCTTTACACCACTGCATCTGATGTTTTGCATTGCAATTGGTGATGTTAGGCTTGGATGCAACTGCTCGGCCATGGAAACCCATTTCATGAAGCTCTCTTTGCACTGTTGTTGTGCAAATCTGAAGGCCACATGACGTTTGGAGGTTTGTAGCTATTGACTCTGAAGACAGGAGTTGGATTTTTGCGTGGAGTGTGTCAGATTTGGCTTTTGTTCTCCACTTTTTTGTGTCATACCAA
>NW_017325246.1:0-255 GCF_000935625.1 Nanorana parkeri | reverse complement strand
AGCCCTCTTAAGCAGGCGGGTGACAAATCTCGTTTGGTGGGTGTTGGGTGTGTATAGGTTCACAATGGTATAGGTTTTAGAGTTAATGGAGCATATCAAAATGATGTAGCGACCCATCGGGTCGATGTGGGCCTCCAATTGGTGGAAGGATACCGTGTCTCTGACGGCTACAAGGACACCTTTGGATTTGGAGGTGGCATTAGCTGTAATGATGAACGGGAAGCTCCTGTGGGAGCACTGAGGTGGAGCGGATTT
>NW_017325245.1:0-255 GCF_000935625.1 Nanorana parkeri | reverse complement strand
TCTGTCCTTGTTCAGACACTTCCTGTTACAGGGTGACAATGTTATGCGCTTGCTCAGGCGCTTCCTGTTATAGAGTGGCCGTGGGCCTGTGCGGGAGGGCGGGGCCCTGGGACTCGTAGGAAGAGCCGGGCCCGTGCCAACATTAAATGGCACCGGCGGAATCTCTTAAAAGTCTGCTAATGGTTTCCTGTTGCTCCTGACCTGCGTTTTAAGTGGGGCGCGAACGGCGGTGAAATGCATTTTAGTTTTTTACTG
>NW_017325244.1:0-255 GCF_000935625.1 Nanorana parkeri | reverse complement strand
GAATTTAACATGGAATTTGACTTATCCATTGTGAGTTCCACATCTTGTTCTGACTCCTGTGCGGCCTCACTTTGCTCAGCTTCCTTTGCTGGTTCACTGTGAGAATTCACTTCACAACCTCCTAGGATCACTGTTATAAATATAAATAAACGCTGCAACTTATTGTCACTTTGTTAGTCCTTGGGTGGAGGATTCTATATCTCTTACTTTGTTCTCTATAGCCCACCAGAATACCTTCAATTGCTGTGTTCTCCA
>NW_017325243.1:0-255 GCF_000935625.1 Nanorana parkeri | reverse complement strand
GTTTTTTTGATTTGCATGGACACGCCCACTCAAGGCGCGTCAGCATTCTCCCCCTCGGTCTTGGTTGCCAGGTCACACCTGGGGTCACTCCACTGTCTGTTGGTAAAGCGTACTCGCGATCAGTAATATCGTCCAATCAATGCATGGAATTGTGCGTGCACGCGGAGCTGTTTTGGTTCTGACATGTAGTAGAGGAGAACATGCATTGCTATAGAGACGAGGTGGCCGAGTGGTTAAGGCGATGGACTGCTAATC
>NW_017325242.1:0-255 GCF_000935625.1 Nanorana parkeri | reverse complement strand
TTCTCAGATAATCAGTCCAGTAGAAAACTCTTATTCAAACCTCAGTATTATTAATAATAATAATATACAGGATTTATAGAGTGCCAACAGTTCGCATAGCGCTCTACAAAATGGGGGTGGGGGGGTATAGTGTATTAGTAAGTATTTAAATAGTTTAAAATTAAGTGGCAACAAGTCATTAGGATTAGAAAAAAATAAAAATAAAAATAGGTTCACCTTGTCAATGAAGGAAGCAAACTTATTGTTGAGTCCTTT
>NW_017325241.1:0-255 GCF_000935625.1 Nanorana parkeri | reverse complement strand
ACTCAAGGTACAATTACTCTGCTTCGGTCTAGCAAGACGTTGGTTTTCAGTTTCACCACGGATTCTGTTTTCTTCAATTGCTCAGAGAAGAGGAACAAATCTCATAGATCGATCACAGGCATTCAGTTAAGGCAACGATTTTGAAACATCTAGCGTACCAAGCCGAGATATAGCTAGATCTCCTGAACCCTGTGTCTCTCTTTAACCGGATACCATTATAACAGCGGAAATATCATCCTTCATCTTAAAAGTTGG
>NW_017325240.1:0-255 GCF_000935625.1 Nanorana parkeri | reverse complement strand
TTAGACTGTTGTGCAGCATAAAGTAAATGCCCCTGCAGGGCTATCTGGTAGGGTGGACACTCCTTCCTCCCCCCCCTCCCGGTCGTGACCGATCTCTGGAGGGGCCGGGATGTCAGGATCTCCACCTGGCCACCACACTTACCGGGTCCCACTGTTGTCTCTGGGCTGTCCGGGCGCTGGCCGGTGGAGATGGCTGGTATCCTGCTGATGCTCGGTCGCCCTCCCCTGGGCCATGGTGTGTGTGTGCATTCCCCT
>NW_017325239.1:0-255 GCF_000935625.1 Nanorana parkeri | reverse complement strand
CCGGTGAATGTCTCCGGTGAATGCCCCCGGTGAATGTCCTCGCTGAATGCACCCGCTGAATGTCCTCGGTGAATGTCCTCGCTGAATGTCCTCTGTGAATGTCCTCGGTGAATGCCCCCGGTGAATGCCCCTGGTGAATGTCCTCTGTGAATGTCGTCTGTGAATGTCCTCGGTGAATGCCCCCTTTGAATGCCCCCGGTGAATGTCCTCGCTCAATGTCCTCGCTCAATGTCCTCGGTGAATGTCCTCGGTGAA
>NW_017325238.1:0-255 GCF_000935625.1 Nanorana parkeri | reverse complement strand
GGAGGTTGTCTACTAGCGACAGTGAGAAAGCGAATATGTTACATGCATTCTTTTCTTCTGTCTTTACAGACAAGACGGACATGGGCATGGATCAGGGCATGAGCTCTGGAGATAGTTATTCCAGTTTTCACACATCTCTGTGGCTAATGAGAGCAGCGTAATACGGAGATTAGAAAGAATACATGTAAACAAATCACCAGGACCAGACAGGTTTCATCCGAGGGTACTAAAGGAACTTAGTCAAGTCATAGCCAG
>NW_017325237.1:0-255 GCF_000935625.1 Nanorana parkeri | reverse complement strand
TGATCACTCCGGTGTTTGTAAATAACTGGGGACACATACTGTGATGGACTGAACCGTCACTGAGGATGCTGGAGGAGCCTGAGGGCTAGGATCCTACCTAGCGACAATGGACCTAGGACTATAGAGACCCCCCCTTGTGGGTTGAACTGGGTATCCGGGGCCCATGGACGGCTGTTGGGGGGGAGCCTGGCCCTACAGCTGTCCAATTTCACAATTAATGACAATGGTGCACATATCAGCCCTCCCATTCAAGCT
>NW_017325236.1:0-255 GCF_000935625.1 Nanorana parkeri | reverse complement strand
GTGCGGCACCGGAAATGTAGTGCAGGACGCCGCCAGAGTGCGCCCACCAGTGCCGCTACTCCCACTCAGTGAATGTGCCGGCCAGCGGGCCACCCCTCGGGCGCGGCCACCCGAGGCACGGAGTGGGGGACCGCTGACCGCAGTGACAAAGTCCCCCAAGAGCCAGGCGCGCGTGACCGGGGTGCAGAGGTGTGAGGCACCCGACGTATCCGGCACCTGCGGTGGACACCACCTGAAACCACGGAGCTGGCTGGC
>NW_017325235.1:0-255 GCF_000935625.1 Nanorana parkeri | reverse complement strand
GTAAAACAGCAAAAAGTTTCCCAGCACACTCGTCAGCCAGCATGCAAAAAAAAACCTAACAAAAAAGCCCACTCACAAGAATACAGGCCCTCCCAAGCCCTTGCTACCTGCTTGCCTGCTCTGTCTCCATGCAGCCTTATCAGCCCCAGCACTGCTTAGAAGCCCGCCTCCTGCAGAGCTCACATTGTATGGAAGGCAGGAGGGCAGCAGCGGGTGTGAATAGAAAAGCCCTGCTGTACACACTCCCCGGCCACT
>NW_017325234.1:0-255 GCF_000935625.1 Nanorana parkeri | reverse complement strand
TTGTAGGTTAAAAATCCATATTTTAAAAAACATTTTAATAAGGGTAATTGATGACAAAACATTAAAATGACCCCAAATGAATAAGGGATGCATAATGGGGAAGTGTACTTTACATACATATGAAAAGTCTAAAACAAAAGTTGAAAACAATTTCCATTAAGATAAAAATCAAAATCAAAAATAAAAGCACCACTAATTGTTAGTGCTTGGGCCTGTATCCGCGCTGATGTTCCCACGGGTGGGGAGCCACAGGTG
>NW_017325233.1:0-255 GCF_000935625.1 Nanorana parkeri | reverse complement strand
CCCAAATGCCGGGCTGAGCCTTGGGGACCAGCTGAATCTTCTCATCGATGGTGGGCTGAGGAGGGAGAGTGACAACGTCAGCACTCAGGGTTGTCACACTACGCAGATCTGCCGTGGAAGCCCCCCGATATTCATCATGCTATGAAACGCACGTTCTGCTACTTCCCCACCGTGTTCCCATGTCTGGATCTCTCCTGTACTACATTCTCATCATCCAGACACTTTATTATACAATTCATTATAAAGCAATCTTAT
>NW_017325232.1:0-255 GCF_000935625.1 Nanorana parkeri | reverse complement strand
GCTGACACAGTTACCTTTGTTGGTATATTCCAACTTTATTTTGTTTTTAATGTTGGGACATCAATCTACTGCTTACTAGATATAGGACAATAAAAAAGACTTTAATTCTACTTTCATTTTAGTATTTATAGGCCATTAAACCAAAAGCTTTTCTACAGTAAACTCATAAACAACATGCTGCTCAAAAGCCCTAAACTAATATACAACAAAAACCACAGAAGGTAATCTATGCAAGCAATGAAGGGAATAAAAAAA
>NW_017325231.1:0-255 GCF_000935625.1 Nanorana parkeri | reverse complement strand
CACAGGGTGACACCGCTACATTGTATCACACAGGGTGACACGGACCAGAATGACATCACTTCCTGGCTGATACTCTGCGATGTTCTGTACTGCGATACGGTATATGTCTCCGCAGAGCTCGGCGCTGGATTTGTCTCTCCGGATTGTCGGCTAATAACAGTTATAATGTTTTCCATCATCTCTCCACAACTAACGACTGCCCGGGGGGGGGTAATTTCCTGTCCTCATAAACACATACAAAGATTTACAGTAACT
>NW_017325230.1:0-255 GCF_000935625.1 Nanorana parkeri | reverse complement strand
CTCAGGTACCCTAGTGCCCCGGTTCCCCAGACCGTGACAGTTTGCTCGCACCCGAAAAAACTAAACATGCATCTCTCTCGTGTGAGACATGCTTCCTATAGTTCTACATGCCCTGCAGGGGTATCCCCCATCATGTCTCCATCTCCTGTGTTTACTTCCCCTGTATGTACTGCAAGTGTTTTGTCTGCTGGTACTTGTAGTCCTTCTGATAATCCTAAAAATGTTGTTCCTGGGGAAACCTCCCCTAAGCCACAC
>NW_017325229.1:0-255 GCF_000935625.1 Nanorana parkeri | reverse complement strand
TGATGAGGGAGCATGGAGTCGGCTTTCTGGTCAATCAGGAAGCTGGGCACCCTGTTATTACACGGCTCCCGGCTTCCTGATTGGCCAGATTGCTCCATGCTTTCTCGTCACCTGGTGTCTGTTTACCCGACGTGACCCCGTCTTTTTTATTTTAACAAATAATTGGGTAATAATAATTGTTTCCTAACATGATGTAAAAATATTTTTGCAACATTTCCAGTAATTTTTCCTTAATATAGTAAAAAATAAAAACCC
>NW_017325228.1:0-255 GCF_000935625.1 Nanorana parkeri | reverse complement strand
GGTAAAGGTGAATGGGGTGGTATGACAGACAGTGACACAATAGGTAAAGGTGAATGGGGTGGTATGATAAAGAGTGACATGGTGGGTAAAGGTGATGAAATGGAATGACATGACATAGGCCAGCATGGTGGGCAAGGATGAACGAGTGGTGAAGGCAATTACGGGTGATATATTTTAACCTGGGCACAGCCAGCAGTTGCAGTCAAGTCTGGGTGATCCCAGCAGCCATTCAGGAATGTGTACAGACCTCCCCAA
>NW_017325227.1:0-255 GCF_000935625.1 Nanorana parkeri | reverse complement strand
AAATACTTTTTTGCCCCACTGTATATACATATACATATACACACACACACTTTTTTTTCTTTTAAAATTCAAAAATGATACCCTAGTTTCATGGAATTTATAAGACGAATTCTAGAAAATAACCAGCACATGTCACTTTTCAGCCCATTTTTTTGCTGAAAAGTGCCCCCCTCGGCTTATACTCGAGCTGGTCAGGTTTCTTCTTACTTACCTCGCCGAGTCACTGATGCTCCGGTGGGCGGCGCTCCGAGCGGG
>NW_017325226.1:0-255 GCF_000935625.1 Nanorana parkeri | reverse complement strand
CCTAGTTGAAAATAGAATATGCATGACAACTGATCTATATTATTGCGGGTATTCGTCCATAGAGACGCTCAAGAGCGCCTTTTCGGGTGATAGCGGGAAGTCAAGTTTTGTAAATTCAATCAAAAGCTGAGATATGGAATTTCATAAATCTGTTACAAAACCAGAACACATGGGACAAGCTACCTATTAGGCCGCATTCCCGCCAGCACAGGGTGGGAGGATGATGGGTTCATTTTAGATATCCTATACGGGGTG
>NW_017325225.1:0-255 GCF_000935625.1 Nanorana parkeri | reverse complement strand
CATCTGTTTCAGATGCAGACCGCAGAGCTGCCCCTGTCGGCAAGGATGTATTAGTGAGGTCTGCAGACCTCACTAATCAGTCCTAGATAACTGGGATCGATTCTCCTCAAGCCTCCTCCCTGCAAAGCTGTGAACAGGTGAGGGGGCTAGCGGGGAGGGGAGTGTATTATTATTTTGTGGGGGGGGGGTTAATAAGGGGAAGGGGGGGTGTTTTATTAAAATTATTTTATATGTGTGGGGGTATTAATGAGGGAG
>NW_017325224.1:0-255 GCF_000935625.1 Nanorana parkeri | reverse complement strand
GTGGTCATCAAGAGTTGACCATTTAGCTTTGGGCAGAGTCTTCGAGCACTAAATGTTTTGGAAGCAGTCCCAAGAGTGGCCGTGTAGCTTGGGATGAAGGCTTTGGGCACCGAAGGCTTTGGAGACAGTCAATTTATGTGGTCATCAAGAGTTGACCATGTCGCTTTGGACAGAGTCTTCGAAAACTAAATGTTTTGGAAACAGTCCCAAGAGTTGGCCGTGTAGCTTGGGATGGAGGCTTTGGGCACCGAATGC
>NW_017325223.1:0-255 GCF_000935625.1 Nanorana parkeri | reverse complement strand
CTCGTCTCAGTACGCTCCGCCTCCTCTTCTCTGTACTCTCCGCCTCGTGTACTCTCCTCCTCCTCTCTGTACTCTCCTCCCCTTCTCTGTACTCTCCTCCCCTTCTCTTTACTCTCCTCCCCTTCTCTGTACTCTCGTCCCCTTCTCTGTACTCTCCTCCTCTTCTCTGTACTCTCCTCCCCTTCTCTGTACTCTCCTCCTCTTGTCTGTACTTTCCTCCTCTTCTCTGTACTCTCCTCCCCTTCTCTGTACGCT
>NW_017325222.1:0-255 GCF_000935625.1 Nanorana parkeri | reverse complement strand
GAATGGTGAGAATGGTCATGATAGAGATGATGGTCAGGATGATAAGGAGGTGAGGATGGTGAGGAGATGAGGATGGTGAGGAGATGAGGACGGTCAGGATGGTGAGGAGATGAGGACGGTCAGGATGGCGAGAAGATGAGGACGGTCAGGATGGTGAGGAGATGAGGAGGGTCAGCATGGTGAGGAGATGAGGACGGCCAGCATGGTGAGGAGATGAGGATTGCCAGAATGATGAGGAGGTGAGGATGGTGATGA
>NW_017325221.1:0-255 GCF_000935625.1 Nanorana parkeri | reverse complement strand
GATCGCAGCATCAAGAAAGGGAAATTTCCGCATATGTTCTCGTCACTTCATAAATGAAGACTTTGAGCACTATGGTTCAATGAAGGTTCTAAAAAAGGATGCCTACCCTACCCAAAACCTAGAGGACATATCAGATATTGCTCAAACTCAAGGCTATTTTACATATGCAGCACATGCTGAGCACAATTATCCTAAACGTCAAAAGGTGGAAGACGAACTTCCACGTCCCCATACATCGTCCGACCATGTAAAAAG
>NW_017325220.1:0-255 GCF_000935625.1 Nanorana parkeri | reverse complement strand
GATCTGTGCAGGGCTGCGTTCTTCTCCACAGCCGCTGCTGAATCAATAAGAGCCAACAGCGGCGGTGGAGAAGGCTGGACCTGGCAGGGGAGAAGGAGGCGGGTCCATGGGGGTCAGCAACAGAGGAGGCGGGGCCGGTGACAGGGCAGGAGGCGGGGCCGGCTACTGAGCAGGAGGCAGGGCCAGCGACGGAGGAGGAGGCGGGCCCGGCGATGGAGGAGGGAAGACAGAGGAAGAAGAGGCGGACAGGTAAGG
>NW_017325219.1:0-255 GCF_000935625.1 Nanorana parkeri | reverse complement strand
CTTACCCTCATACCTTCCACCCCACCCCACCCAACTTCATTAATGTCTTGTACACCAACCCCACTTCCTGGTATGTCCCGCCTATTTCTCCTCCTCCCTTCACCTTACTTGCCTTCCCCTATTTTCAAAAAGGGGACAAAAAGGCAGAGCAGCAGTGACAGCACAAGATGGGTTCCTTAAGTGACATTCAGAAGTTAAATCTTAGAAATGCATTTAAGCACCTTAACTATTAACAACATTGTAGCTTATTTGTGT
>NW_017325218.1:0-255 GCF_000935625.1 Nanorana parkeri | reverse complement strand
CTCACGGATCTCCATTTCCCATTCACATACCATAGCTCCTCACCCACGGTCAAGGCACGGGGGGTTAGTGTGTTGGTGGCTAGGTCCTCAGGGTGGCAGCATATAGCTACGGTATGTGACAACGAAGGCAGATACATTTTCGTTAAGGGAAGTTTATTTGGCTCTCTGGTCACCATGGTCAACGTGTACGCCCCCAACTCAGACCAAATATCATTCTTGGAGGAATGCTTCCTCGCTCTATCTGACTTTGTCGAG
>NW_017325217.1:0-255 GCF_000935625.1 Nanorana parkeri | reverse complement strand
CGATCCCCCTTCATCTGAGCTGGAAATAGAAGAGAAGGTAAAGCCTCGGATATGTTGGGATCAGGTTGAGTTGTTGGTATTGAGCAGCTTGCATTGGGCCTCACTCCAGTCACTTCAGTATAGAATATAATACTAATAGTGACCGGCTGGACTCATTTTGAACCTCTGTGGTGCTCTCGTCCTTTTACTTTACTTACAATCCCATCTGGGCCTGGTGGGAAGCAGGGAGCTACCTTGTGAAAACCATTTCCCTCA
>NW_017325216.1:0-256 GCF_000935625.1 Nanorana parkeri | reverse complement strand
ATTGGGAGAAAGTGCTGCGCTCAGATGAGACCAAAATTGAGTTCTTTGGCATCAACTCGGCTTGCCGTGTTTGGAGGAAGAAAAATACTGACTATGACCCTAGGCACACCGGTGACGCAGGAGAAACACCAGTGACGCCGCTGACACACACAAAAAAAAAAAAAGAAGGACAGCGAATATACAGCATAGAAAATTATACTATATACAGTACAGAGTACTGTATACAGGTATTCCTCACTTAACGACCGAGTTCCGT
>NW_017325215.1:0-256 GCF_000935625.1 Nanorana parkeri | reverse complement strand
TTTTCTTATGTGACTGGAAGGGTGTGGGTGTGTAAGCGTGACTCCCTGTTGTGCGTTTTTATTTATTTTTTATCAGCACAATACTTTATACGCTTCCATTTCTGCTTGCAGGTGCATCCCAGATTTCTTCCGAGGGACACCTTGATCTTAACAGAGCCCAAGACATTGTCCTAGGAAATAACTGTGTACCTGGAGATGGAAGCCATCTTGCAAAGCCAAAAAAGGGGACAACGAAGACTAAGAAACCAGAGTCAGG
>NW_017325214.1:0-256 GCF_000935625.1 Nanorana parkeri | reverse complement strand
ATCGGAACTTGGTTATCTTTCTTGGGTGCCGGTTTCAACAACTCAACAATTCAACAATTCCAAACAGAGGGAACACTGGGAGGAATCAAGAACTTACTCCTCGTTTTTTAGGGAACCCACAAAGGGATTTCAATCCAAGAGGAAGACCACGAAACTATTATGGGGGCCATCAAAGGTGGGATCACAATCAAATGGCTCCCCCAATACAAAATTAGCACAAACCCCAACCAGGAGGGAGGGGGGGATGGGGATGGAG
>NW_017325213.1:0-256 GCF_000935625.1 Nanorana parkeri | reverse complement strand
AGTGCTGAATACTGAAAATGGCCTGGCCAGGAAGGGGGTGTGAACACCTAGTCTTCAAGTGGTTAATAGCTGGCCCTCCTGGATCTTTTATTATTTTAAATAGTTCTCTTTTTATTTTGTTCACTGCAAGGGCAACTCCATATGAATGTGCATTGTTTTGAAATGGGATATCCAACAAGCTCATATACTGTAGATCTGATGGTCAGGTGTCCACAAACTTTTCACCATAATGTGGTCTTTGATGATGCACTATTTT
>NW_017325212.1:0-256 GCF_000935625.1 Nanorana parkeri | reverse complement strand
GGAGGATTTTAGTTGTTTAAAGAAGGGGGCTAGGATTGAAAGGGGGACTGTTTGGAATAGGTATAGAAAGCGGGGGAGAATATCCATTTTCATTCGTCCTGACCATGTGTGTTTGAGAGAGCTCCAGTATCGGAGTTTATTAGTTTTGCGTAGTAACGGTAAGTAATTAAGTCTATAAAGGTCCTCAAAGTCGGGGGATGAGGATCCCCAAGTACTTGATATGTTGGGATTGCCAGGGAAATGGGAATTGGTTTTG
>NW_017325211.1:0-256 GCF_000935625.1 Nanorana parkeri | reverse complement strand
GCATCAAAGCGGTCTTTGAGCTGTCCAATGAAAAGCAGTCTCAAGTGCAAAAAACGGCTACAAAAAAGCGCAAAAACGCGTTCCTAGTGAAGTCTATGGAGCAAAACAAGCTGATAAGCGCCACAAAAAAAGCTCATATACTATTTTAAACAGCTGGCATATTTGTACATGCAATTCAGCTCATTTGCGCGAACACCCCCCATAGGAATACATAGGATTATGATACATATATTATATGTTTATAGAATGATATTAC
>NW_017325210.1:0-256 GCF_000935625.1 Nanorana parkeri | reverse complement strand
CTATACATTGAAGGAAATTTATCAAGACTAGAGCAGACAAACTCTGGAGCAGTTGCCTATGGCAACCAATCAGCTTCCATCTTTAATTTTTAAAGCTCAACTAAACAAACTGAAAAGAGAAGCTGATTGGTCACTGTGGGCAACTGCCCCAGATTATGTCTGCTCCAGTTTTGATAAATTCCCCTCCTTGTTTTCTTCTTCCAACCACTTCTTATTTAATACACTATTATTGTGCTTTTCTTTATTTGTATATACT
>NW_017325209.1:0-256 GCF_000935625.1 Nanorana parkeri | reverse complement strand
AGGGGGATAGAGAGATACAAAGTAACATTGATCAGAGGGAGTCCTTATAAAAGGACAGGTAACAGATTGCAATGTATACGTTTTATATACAGTAACAGTAATTTTTTGATTAATGACTGATCAGTGTAAAGCACAAAGTGTTGTTTTTAGTTTCGTTGCACTATGTCTGGGTTTCACAAAACATTAACTCATCAAAGCAAAGAAAGCTTTATTTGTCCTTTTAAATACAACCCTAACATTGCTGAATGAACAGCCT
>NW_017325208.1:0-256 GCF_000935625.1 Nanorana parkeri | reverse complement strand
CACTATATTGCCTAAAGTATTGGGACACCCCTCCAAATCAACGGATTCAGGTGTTTCGTGAAATGTCCTTGCTAATAAATATTCCACGGTCACCTGTTAGTGGTATTATAACAAAGTGGAAGCAACTGGGAACAACAACAACTCAGCCACAAAGTGGTAGGCCACGTAAAATGACAGCGGGGTCAGCGCATGGTGAAGCGCACAGTGCGCAGAATTCACCAACTGTCTGCAGATTCAATAGCTACAGACCTCCAAA
>NW_017325207.1:0-256 GCF_000935625.1 Nanorana parkeri | reverse complement strand
GCTTGATGAGCAAGGGGAAAGGGTGAAGTGTGGCCGGCCAGATGGTCACGCGAGGGGAAGGATTCAAGTGTCGCCAGTCAGCTTGACGCATGAGGGGAAGTATGCAAGTGTCCCCTGTCAGCTTGATGAGCAAGGGGAAAGGGTGATGTGTGGCCGGCCAGCTGGTCATGCAATGGGAAGGATTCAAGTGTGGCCAGTCCGCTTGATGCATAATCGGAAGTATGCAAGTGTCCCCGGTCAGCTTGATGAGCAAGGG
>NW_017325206.1:0-256 GCF_000935625.1 Nanorana parkeri | reverse complement strand
CTCCAGTTACTTGTCTAAAGCTTTTAACCAATTGTTTTAACGTCTACTAATCTAAGATCCTTACAGGTCTCCCCGTTTTTCATCTAATTTTATACAGACGTTTTATACTCTTTTTAATATGTATTCATTCTGCATTTAAATATTTTCAGCTACGATGGATTATTATTATTATTTTTTAAGCCAGTCCTGTTATGTATTACTATTCTGTGTAGCCGTGTCTAGCCCAGAATGATTTATCCAGATTTCGTGAGGCATT
>NW_017325205.1:0-256 GCF_000935625.1 Nanorana parkeri | reverse complement strand
AATTTTGCTACGGGGCCCTGTGATTTCTAGTTACGCCCGTGCTCATATTACATGACTTACAACAATGTACCACTGCTACATGGGCAGACAATGCTCTTCAAGAGTCCTGGGCTTATATTGCATTGCTGTATAATGGTATTGCTGGGATTTGTAGTCCCCTATAGTTGGTATTTTTCTGCATTGCTGTATAATAGTATTGCTGGCATTTGTAGTTGCCTATAGCTTGTGGTATTCTGCATTGCTGTATAATGTATTG
>NW_017325204.1:0-256 GCF_000935625.1 Nanorana parkeri | reverse complement strand
GCCACCCTAAAACAGGATATCCGGGCCAGTGCTCAGAAGACAAGCTGATTCTGCAGGAGGCTAAAGCTTACATCATGGAGCAGCATCCATTGCAAGTTATTTCATCAGCAATTGAAAAAGCATAAATACATTTTGACTTTAATATCACTTTAATAATAGAGTAACCCCTTTGCAGTGGCGTCACAAGGGGGTGCGGGAATGTGGGGGGTGCGGCGCGCACCCAGGTGTCACCATTGCAGGGGTGACACCAAAATGA
>NW_017325203.1:0-256 GCF_000935625.1 Nanorana parkeri | reverse complement strand
AACCAAAAGCCCTGTAACAGATGCAAGAGTAAAGTAAACGAGAAAATCCTGCTGCGGGCTAGCAGGGCTAAATGTTTAGCAAGCAGCAGCCAACACTATCCCGCACTAATTTGTCAGCACTGGCCATACTGACCAATGAGAAGTGCTTTTTGACGTGTCCCAATAGGGTTTTACTTAAAATTATTTTTTTTATATATCAGGACAAGTAGTTTGGTCCCCCGCTTTAGTCCTTGGACTGTGCAGGTTCTTTGGTGGG
>NW_017325202.1:0-256 GCF_000935625.1 Nanorana parkeri | reverse complement strand
GCTGCAAGGCCCCAGCGTGTGCTGAGGCAGCTGCCTAACTTTACTGAGCTCAGTGCACGCATTGCTTTCCCGCCATGATAGTTCAGTGTGGCCGGCCTAGCAGATCGGCAGAGGGAGCGGTAGCCAGTGGGTCCTCCTTCAGCCCAGCAACTAGGGCTGGATATTTTCTCTCTGCTGCCCCAAGGCCAGGTTCCTCTATGCGCCACCTCCCCCCAAATGGAGAATGGCAACCAGATGGCAGGGGCGGCAGGGTTAG
>NW_017325201.1:0-256 GCF_000935625.1 Nanorana parkeri | reverse complement strand
GGTGGTACTACACGCCGGACCGCCTCCATGCAATACATCCGACTCATTCGTTGGAATACTGGAGGGGATGTGGTTTAGTGGGCACCCATGGACACATATGGTGGTTTTGTCCTAAGATTAAACCTTTTTGGACGCAAGTTACCCAACTTATTACATCCATAACGGAGCAATTAGCACCTAATGATCCTTGGGCATGTCTACTACATTTATCAGAGATATCACCCGTAAGATACCGGAAATTGTTACTACCGCACCT
>NW_017325200.1:0-256 GCF_000935625.1 Nanorana parkeri | reverse complement strand
GTAAGGTCTGGTGCAGACCTTACTAATTCATCCTTTCGGCCGGAGCTCAGAACTGTCAGAACGCCGGCCAAAAGGGTCTGAGTGCCAGCAGTGACAGGAGCAGCTCTGTGGTCTGCATCCGACAGAGATGCAAATCGTGTAGCTGCTCCCGCAAGTCAGGTACGCGGCCCGTGACCAGGGCCGGATTTACTCTCCTTGCCGCCCCAAGGGGCGTTTTGTGGAACCTGGCCTTGGGGCGGGGCTAGTTTCAATTTTT
>NW_017325199.1:0-256 GCF_000935625.1 Nanorana parkeri | reverse complement strand
GTCATACAGTACCTGCTTTCAGTGTACTGTAAGCAGGTACTGTATGCCTAGGGGGTAGCCTCTTACAACTTTGAACTACTGGCTCTTAAGAATGCTGGGGGTTTTGGTGGCCACTGAACTGGGCAAAGTGGATGTGCATGTTTTGTATATAGTTATTTGTAGAACTAGATAAGAGACAGAAATACAATTCTAGCTCTATAAGCTGTGAATTCCTAGCTGCTGGGATTAAACGCTAGTCTTAAAATATGCAATTTAT
>NW_017325198.1:0-256 GCF_000935625.1 Nanorana parkeri | reverse complement strand
TCCCATCAATGACCTAGACGACCAATCAGGGTGGAATCCAGAGATTCAGCATGACACAAGAGAACCTGTCATACGGCCGCCAAGCGGTTGCTATGGACAACAGGCCTGCACTTCGGTCTCTGCCAATCAGCGCACAGCGGGCGGAGCTCCGGGGCAACACAAAACAAAGAGGCAGCATTTAGGAGGCGTGGTCTGTCTCAGCCAATCAGCGGCCGGAGCATCTCTTGAACGGCGAGGGAAGGAGGGCGGGGCCTGT
>NW_017325197.1:0-256 GCF_000935625.1 Nanorana parkeri | reverse complement strand
AAACCAGCCATGTCGGAGACCGAGAGGAGTGCTTCTGCCTTAGAGTCCCTGTGCCAGGAAGTGGCCTCTGCGACTCAGGCTATCGGTGAACTGCAGGAAGGATTTTTCCAGTTGGAAGGAAGGGTGACTGCGATGGCGAATGCCGCTGTGTTGACTCCTGCACTGCCTGTTGCAGCCGCACCTGTTCCTGCACCTTCCCCACCCCAGGAACTGAACACGCCGGAACCTCGGGTTCCTATCCCCGAAAGGTTCTCGG
>NW_017325196.1:0-256 GCF_000935625.1 Nanorana parkeri | reverse complement strand
TTTCACCACAGCTGGAGGGCCGGAGTTTGGCCACCCCTGCACTATAGTGTTAAACACATAGCATTTCCCTCATGAAGCCATTTGTAAACCTCACCAATGAACTTAACTTATTTTCTTCCTTTTGCTGTGATAAATATGCCATTAAAAGTGTTTTACATCGTTTTGATAAATTGCAAAGACGTCTGTTGATTCTGGCAGACATCCAGCGTGCTGATAACTTCCTGTGCTCTCTGCTGCACTGAAGGTCCAAACAGTG
>NW_017325195.1:0-256 GCF_000935625.1 Nanorana parkeri | reverse complement strand
TCTTGGGAGGAGTTATGCAAATATGAAAATGCCTTGATGGGCGGGTGTCAGTGTGGAGGAGTGGGCGTCGCCTACAGCAGACTGGTGACATCATCTCGGCCTAGGCACAGTCACTGGAGATCTTTAATGATAGAAGGCGGAGCTTTCCTGAGCGATGATGCTGCCGCTGTATATGGCGACATGTCCGGGATGTATCGGTGCCGCGGGGGTTCCCCTTTAAGTCCTCCCTCATCTCTCTTTCTATGATTTTGGATAT
>NW_017325194.1:0-256 GCF_000935625.1 Nanorana parkeri | reverse complement strand
TCCTCTTGGTGCAGCCCAATTTGGTCCTCTTGCTGCAGGCTCAACTCCTGTTGCTGCTGATGTGGCACAATCTGCTCCTGCTCCTGCTCCTCCATGAGCACAGCCAGTCCCAGCATGGTGGCTGCCAAAAAACATTGTCTAAATTCTTGGCTGAACTCCATCTTCCTTTTTTTCCATGGATTTTCCTCGAAATGTTATATATGCGCCATGTGCGTGCGCGCACGCGTGCAATTATCTGCACAGTGATTTCTCCAAT
>NW_017325193.1:0-256 GCF_000935625.1 Nanorana parkeri | reverse complement strand
TGCACTGTCCCGGTACCGGCCGAGATATTAACATATGAATGCAGCGATAATTTGCATATCAATAAGCCACTGCCCATTCATATGTAAATATCACGGCTCATTCATATGCAAATCGCCGCCCCTCCCCCTAGGGTTGCCACCCGTACGGTTTTCACCCAGACAGTATGGGTTTCAGATCCTGTGTACGGGTGGGAGGCGGGCTCCCACCCGTACAGAGGATTCAAACGGCAGACTTGCTCACCTGGCGGCGGGTGGT
>NW_017325192.1:0-256 GCF_000935625.1 Nanorana parkeri | reverse complement strand
TACTCGATACCGAAAAACCTGTATCGGTGCATCCCTAATAGTGACCAATCAGAATTCATGTCCTGGGTGAAGGGTAGTTTTTAAAGGGCAAATATATATTTTTTGTGACCAAATATTGTTGAAGTATTTACGTCTACACCTAAAAACAAAATACGAAATCAAATCTGGTGGCTGCATTCGTTTTTTAATCTTAACCAGGTAATTCTGCCATAAACACACTTTCTGTCCTAGGGTGCTGTGGTGTCTCTGCAGGGGG
>NW_017325191.1:0-256 GCF_000935625.1 Nanorana parkeri | reverse complement strand
AGAAAGATTTGGCAAATTTTAAAGCTCAATTTATGGATAAATAAAGATTATTATTATTTCTTGATAAGGATTATTTCTAAAATAGCGAGGGTTGTTTTCAGTGTACTCTCCTGTATACTAAGCATGCTCAGTAAGTAGCGATTTTGTAAGCAGGGTCTTGAGGACTTGAGGTTATGGCGGATCACTTTACAAAGACAAAGCTCACCTAGCTTAATGAATTACACTGAGTGGCCAGATTATTATGACCACCCCATCA
>NW_017325190.1:0-256 GCF_000935625.1 Nanorana parkeri | reverse complement strand
TTTTTTTTATGTGAGCACTGCCGCATGTGAGCTGCCTGACTGCATCTGTAGAGTTAGACACCGTGGCACAAAAGCAATGGCCACTGCTGTGTCAGGTTCAGGTGCTGGAGTCCTATTGACAGAACATCTGCCATCTTTACACCATGTCCCACCCATTTTTTTCTAGCTGTGTCATGGATGGTGCAGAAAACTACACCTTCACTCTACTCATGAGAGGAAACAGCATGAGCACATAAGAGAGCAAGAAAGGCTGAAG
>NW_017325189.1:0-256 GCF_000935625.1 Nanorana parkeri | reverse complement strand
TGGTGCTGTTAATGTTCCTCTGTTTATTCTTTGCAATGTGGTTTTACTATTTGACGTACAGGCCTCCACGCCGTTCCTTGAGCCCCACGCTGCTCCTCGCTTCCATTCCGCGACTGCCCTGCCGAGGAAGTTTGGCAATAGTGCTTGTCCCCGGGAGCGGGGACCAGGGTTGGCCCTAGGACTACAATGTTGCACTATTGAATGGTATGCTTTAATAGGTATACATACCTCAGGAAACACTCTGTGGCCCGCTGTG
>NW_017325188.1:0-256 GCF_000935625.1 Nanorana parkeri | reverse complement strand
TCCAACACTCTGTTAAGCGCAACAGCGTAGTAGTACAAGGTAAAATCTGGAAGGGCCATACCTCCCTCCCCTCTAGTCCTGATAAGAGTCTGTCGGGAGATCCTTGCTCTAGACTGATTCCATATATATTTATTAACCACTTTACGTATGGTTCTAAGATAGTATTCTGGCAGGGAGATAGGTACTGTTTGAAGCAAATATAGTACCCTGGGCAGGACATTCATTTTAACGGCGTTAATCCTGCCTGTCAAGGTGA
>NW_017325187.1:0-256 GCF_000935625.1 Nanorana parkeri | reverse complement strand
GTCCAGTTTTTCTGCTGCCATAATATCTGGACACAGCATTCAAAACCCGGATTGTCCGGGTGAACCCTGGACAGGTGGCGACCCTAAGGACAGTAGACAAGGCGTAGTCAGTGACAGGTCGGATCGGCAACTTGCAGGGCAGCGAGGTACAGAGCAGCAGACAGGAGCGTGCTCAGAAAACGAGCTGAGGTCGAGGGAATCCAGAAGAGCAGCGGGAATAGAAAGCCAAGCCGGGTCAAACACCAGGAGATCAGAG
>NW_017325186.1:0-256 GCF_000935625.1 Nanorana parkeri | reverse complement strand
TGAGGACACTGCAGGGGTGTATTCAACCAACCAATAGATCACACTGGGTGTGAACACACTGCCGGGGTGCAGTCATTCCACCAGTACTTCATGCTGTGTATGAGGACACTGCAGGGGTGTATTCAACCAACCAATAGATCATACTGGGTGTGAACACACTGCTATCACAATCAAGCGGGTTTGATTGGGGATGGACTGCAGCTGCAGCACTGTTAGAGTAGGCTGTATGGGATTGGATCAGTCAGGCGACTCCCTA
>NW_017325185.1:0-256 GCF_000935625.1 Nanorana parkeri | reverse complement strand
TGAAAGCATTTGGAGGTGACAGGTTCTCTTTATTGAACCTGACATGGAACTGTTAATCTGACAGACATTTGAAGGGAAGAAGTCCTATGTGCAAGGACAAAAGAAGCAAGGTGATGAGACCAGGTGAGAAACAGTTTGGTTCTGAAGAGACACACGTTAGGGACAGCTGCAGGCACCACCACAGGTCGGTTCTAAAGAGACCAACCTGTGACAAAGTAGTTAAAAGAGAACTATGAGGTAAGTGTTTTTCCCCATA
>NW_017325184.1:0-256 GCF_000935625.1 Nanorana parkeri | reverse complement strand
TTTTATTGAGCATAACAAAAGTATAAGACATACAGTGTGATAAAATATATTACATCGCATCGTTCAAGCAAAGTGCCACCTAGCTGTCAAGCAGCTATTTCACATCACTGCAGAGTACAATAAGGAACACGTAGTCGGTAGTGCCTGCTGAATACGGCCTTAGGTCCAGAAAACGAGGACAACTTGTATATTACTTATGACAACAGGATGAGTATGTAAAGTTATCGACCGTTCAGATCGGTGACCTATGCCCGGC
>NW_017325183.1:0-256 GCF_000935625.1 Nanorana parkeri | reverse complement strand
CTTTATAGCTTCAGTGTACATAAATCTTGATGTCATAAAAGAAAAAAAAAGGGTGAGGAGTTCCTCATCGAAACAGGGACCATCTGGGATTTGATATGGGCGGTCATAGATACAATTTGCCATTATAGATTGTGATCTATCCACCTTATGTGATGGGTGGCTCTTTCACAATTTTACCCCCTGTTTCACATCATTCCTTTGCTGTTTTTTCAGTGGTGTTTTTTTTTTTCCCCTCCCCAAGGGGTTCATCAATACC
>NW_017325182.1:0-256 GCF_000935625.1 Nanorana parkeri | reverse complement strand
TCCAGGAGAGACTACACCCAAGACGAGGACGTCAGAATTCTTGAAGGAGGTTACGCTTTAATGAATCAGTCCAAATATAACCTAGAAAGCTATTACAAATGCTATGTTTACATATACACTATCAGCTGCCTATATAAGACACAACAATGCGGAACAATAAATAAGAAGTATCTTTACTCTGACTCTCGGTATCAGCGTGTTTTATTTCTTCACTTATAGTGTGCACACTTTGGGGTCTATTCACGAAGCTGCCGAG
>NW_017325181.1:0-256 GCF_000935625.1 Nanorana parkeri | reverse complement strand
TGTTGTTAATAGTTAAATCTTAAATATGCATTCAAGTATCTTAACTCCTGAGTTTAGTGTCACTTTACTAAAAAAAACTGCCAGCCGAACTCCACAACACTTTTATACCAGAGTCAGAGATTTTGTTCGTATAGGCACAGTAGCTGTTGCATCCTTTTGTATTGCATTGTGGGGTTTTTTTTGCCAGGTGTAACTGTAGGCGCACACAGGGTAGGGAAGCTCCACGCCCCTGCAAATTAGCAGTACTCCTTCCAGC
>NW_017325180.1:0-256 GCF_000935625.1 Nanorana parkeri | reverse complement strand
AGTTACTGTAATATAAAAAGACTCAATGACAAAAATTGTTTAAGTCTCCTCCTTTCCCCTCACTCTCTCTTTTTTGCTTTCTTCAGTCTCTCCCTCTCATTCATTCTTTTACTACTCTTTCTCTCTCATCTTCGTTTTAGGTCACTCTCTAGAAACTAGGGATATCTCTCCATCAGATGTAGTTGCATCTTTACCAAGTAAACACCATCTACTACTAGAAAAAATTGAGGATACAAGTCCTGTGTGACAGCGCTCT
>NW_017325179.1:0-256 GCF_000935625.1 Nanorana parkeri | reverse complement strand
TTTTTATAGCTTTCTGTGTCACTGCTGGAGACATTTTCCTTTACTTCCTGTCCTGTTGAATGTTGACAGATGGTACAGGAAGTGATAGGAAGTTTTCCAAATGGAAACACACAGACTGAAATAAGAATACTTTTCAATAGAAGGGAAAAGGGTAAGCACCTCTCTCAGTTGATTGATGCTGTCTGTTTTCCTGTTGGAATATTTTCCCTCACTTCCTGCCCTGATAACTAGGGATGAGCAAATTTGCCTACGTTTG
>NW_017325178.1:0-256 GCF_000935625.1 Nanorana parkeri | reverse complement strand
AAAGCTTGATATGCGTAAGGGCCATAGGAGACTGATATGTAGGGAAAGGGACAATGGGAAGGAGTTGCTATTGTTAAAAGAGGAAGAGGGAAGCCATTGAGCAATAAAAGTAATAGAGGTCGTATTCGGATAAAAAGCTACTAAGTTATTAAGTGGAATGGTATTATGGTAAAGACAGGACCTTGGTTGGAGGGCTACTAAGTGGGAAATGTCTGTATTAAAATTATCTTTATTGGGAGCACTAAAAATATGTAAT
>NW_017325177.1:0-256 GCF_000935625.1 Nanorana parkeri | reverse complement strand
GCCGCACGTCCTTCTACATCGAGCCCCAGGCCACGCCCCCCGCCACCATTTTATTCTACATGGTCTCTGCTTTTGGGAAATATATAATTCCGGGGGTTTATGCTTCATGCCTGAAATGTTCATTTTAACACGCGTGCAAAAAATGGCCCCAGCATTGAAAGGATTAACATACACAAATTAAAAAAAAAAACCATACAGATTAAAGTGGCATTAAAGAGGGGCGTGGTTTGGCCGCAGACTAATATGGCCGCTTGAA
>NW_017325176.1:0-256 GCF_000935625.1 Nanorana parkeri | reverse complement strand
TCCTCGGACATTGAGGAGCAGAGAGCGTTGGCCACCATAGGCCGCACCTACCTTTATATGTGTGACACGCGGAAGGCGGAGTCTCAGCGGCCAGCAGAAGACGCTTTCCTAAAGAGCTTGGCCATCGTGGATGAGCGCCTGGAAGGTGAGCTCCGATTCATGTTGTAGCGCTAGAATCTGATCAACGCTGGGAGTGTATGGTACAGAGCTGAGAATAGACGGAGGAGGGTTGGCGGCGGCTGTAGACGGAGGAGGG
>NW_017325175.1:0-256 GCF_000935625.1 Nanorana parkeri | reverse complement strand
AGCAGCAGAGCCGCCGGACAATCGGAAACTATTGGGCGGAGTTAGCTGTCACTGCCACTACCTGGCGCAATAAATGTGGTGAGGCTTGGTGAGAGGGATAAGTGATGTACTCACCTATGGTAGGTGGATCATTCGCTTTTAGGACGGCCGTCCAGATGGAATGGAGCAATTGTGGGAGACGGTCCTTCTTGGGATGTGTGGTGTAGCGGTGCGAGACAAAGGAACACAGGGAGGTAAGGTGAGGAAGGTGAGCACA
>NW_017325174.1:0-256 GCF_000935625.1 Nanorana parkeri | reverse complement strand
AGATACGAGAGTCACTCTGCTGTTAAAGTTAGTAAATTGCTTGTAAGTTAAATGACCAAAGTTACCGGCATGTAGGCAAGAAGAGAAGACGGAATAATACGTAGAATTATGAGGGTTTATTTTACAATGAAGAGAGGGGGTAATGACAGCTCAGTCAACCGAATCCCTTGTGACTATCATGTGAATATAATAAACACAGTTATGACAACATTGATCCGGATTCACCTGATAAATATAAAGTGAACTCTGAGATTAG
>NW_017325173.1:0-256 GCF_000935625.1 Nanorana parkeri | reverse complement strand
TAGGATTGATCTGCAAGTGATTTCTATTAATAGTCATTTACTGATGTATTATTGGCATTTTGTGTGTAGTGCAATGTCTGTGTATTAATCTTCTTACAAAATGCCAGTGAAGCATTGGAAGTTCTACTTAAAATATTGCAGTATATCTAAGTAATGGTCCTGTCACCATTTTCAGTTAACAAAAATGAGAAGTAAAACCGTGGCTGCGTGATTATCAATAGTTATTCTGACTCCGATCGTTGTGATAGCGAAATAT
>NW_017325172.1:0-256 GCF_000935625.1 Nanorana parkeri | reverse complement strand
TTCACCACCACCTTCACTGAGCCCCTCCATGCTGGGTTACGTGTATGGGGAGGTTGTATAAAGATCTGTGGGGGGAATCAGGAGATGTGAAAACTCTGCCAAGAGGCTGGTGATGTCACAGAGTGGAGGGATGGGATTGGTGGCATATTCAGCTAATTGGACAAGACAGTGGGTGGGATTTTAGGTTTTTCTACAATAAAAAAATGTAAGTGAGATTTCTCCCTCTATCTATCTATCTATCTATCTATCTATCTAT
>NW_017325171.1:0-256 GCF_000935625.1 Nanorana parkeri | reverse complement strand
CATTGCTGATCCAATGGCTTTAATACTTTCTTTGTCACTGACCTAGAACAAGCACGTACATCAGGAAATTTAGAGTTATGTTAGTGACCTGCATACTTGTTCTGGGATATTGACCCTGAAAGTACTGGAGCCATTGAAAATAAGTATTACAGCCAGTCAACAAGAAGTTTCAGAAGGTAACATCAGCAATGTCTGTCTCAGTAGTACTTCAGTACATTTTCTACATTCTGCGGATTTTTGCTGGTGTAGAAACTAT
>NW_017325170.1:0-256 GCF_000935625.1 Nanorana parkeri | reverse complement strand
AAAAAAAAATTGAGGACACAGAGTCCTCTGCCCATACAGGTGGGTGAGAACAGCGGGATCAGAGGAGAAGCTGGAGCCTGTGCCGCTCCTGTGTTGGCCACCTGGTGCCCCTGTTGCCAATAGCGCTCTGTGCTCGCCATGGCAACAGGGGCAAGGGGGCGCAGCCAGGCTGGCCCTGGCTACGCCTCCTCTAAGCTGCACCTGAGGCACGTGCCTTACTCGTCCCATGGTAGCTACAGCCCTGTGGGCAACTGCT
>NW_017325169.1:0-256 GCF_000935625.1 Nanorana parkeri | reverse complement strand
TTTCTTGAGCTGCCAGTCAAAACGCACGTCTTCATGTGCGCGTTTTGGTAAAAATGTCCCAAACGCGCATAAACATACAAGAAATTGCACGCTAAACCCGCGTGTACAAGTGCTCAAAAATGATGTCGCCTCGGTGTGAACAAGTCAAGGTTCTTAACTTCCCACCTTCTTTCCTTATTACCAGGCCCGGCGCTACTGCAAGTCAGGCGGCCGCTTGAGGGCGCTGCAGGGTGAGGGCAGAAAAAACAGGGCATTT
>NW_017325168.1:0-256 GCF_000935625.1 Nanorana parkeri | reverse complement strand
GGCTGCGGTGCCATTGACTTCAATGCGCAGCCACACCCCCCTCCCGCCCCAAAACACAGTGAGCTGGCCGGGTTGTGTTCCAGTGCCTTCCAGAGGCTGAACGCACTGGAACGCACTCTTTTATGGTGTGACTGGGCCCTTAAGGATGTAGGTGGGGTAGTTTGCAGGTGGGGGGAGATATTGGAGTGGGTTAGGAACATCATCATTAACATTATGATGTTTTAAAAAATATTTTTATCTCTATTATTTAAATTAT
>NW_017325167.1:0-256 GCF_000935625.1 Nanorana parkeri | reverse complement strand
AGGAACATCATCAATTACAGCTGTTTTAAAAAATAGTTTTATCTCTTATTTAAATTATAGTAAAAAAAAGTATGCAAGGGGTTTGCTGAATGGGGACACTATGGAGATAAAACTGTTATATTCCATACTAGTATGGAGGCAGGAGGTACAGAAGTGTCACACACAGATACTACTATCAGTATATCACTCTCCTTCTCCATCACTTCACTGTATAATACAGTACAGAAGAAGTGATGGAGAAGAAGGGGAGCGATAT
>NW_017325166.1:0-256 GCF_000935625.1 Nanorana parkeri | reverse complement strand
GGGGGGGATGCAGCCATGTTTCATATTCCACCCTAAATATGGGTGTAACATAAAACATGGTCCCAAAAGTGAACTATTCCTTTAAAGAACATCGCCAGGAATTTCAAAAGTTAACTTTTGCAGTGGGGCAATAAAGCAGACACATTGCCCTGATCCTCGATCCTGTGGCGGTCATCGCTCACCTCTCTCCCCCACAGCTCCAGCTGTGCTACCGGTATATCCCTTGGCATTCTCACATCTAATGCAAGTGAATGGT
>NW_017325165.1:0-256 GCF_000935625.1 Nanorana parkeri | reverse complement strand
TCAGCGTCCGTCCATGCACGCCGCTTGGCCACGCCCCCCGACTAGTAGACTCTTTACACATAATGTCCGTGAATGGAAATTTATACAGTCATCATCCAACATATGAAATGGAGAAAAACAAAAATCGTGAATAAATTTTTTTTTCTAAAACCAGACAAAGAACATTATAAGGGAGAACTAAAACTCCAATAAAACAGTATGAAACTTACTCATTTTAATAACACAACCATCACATTTTTGAAAAGTTAAATGATTA
>NW_017325164.1:0-256 GCF_000935625.1 Nanorana parkeri | reverse complement strand
GGGTTATTTTCAATTTTTTTTTTTAATGTCTTTATTTTTATTAACTTTTTTTTTAATTTATCTTATCATCTTTTACTTTTTTCTATTTTTATAATTTTTTGATCTTATTATTTTTTACATTTGTATGTTTTATAATTGTTTTACTTATTATTTTTAACTTATTTATTTTGTTATAATTTGTTTTCATATTATTTTGTTTACTTTTTAATCACCTTTTTATTTTAAATATTATTTCTTATTATTTTTTACTTTTTTT
>NW_017325163.1:0-256 GCF_000935625.1 Nanorana parkeri | reverse complement strand
CGTTCTGCATATTCCCCATGTTTATCATGCTGAACCTGTTGGCACTGTTATTGTTTTTGTGATTTGTTGTTTATTGCAATGTTGTTTTACTCACTGACAAATAGGCTCTGCATTCCATCCTGTGGACCCTGCGCCGATCCTCACCACCCACCTGTGGCAGCCCAAGCCTGGGAGGCTTGGCACCGATGTCTGCCACCGGGAGCGGGGATCAGGCTTACCCATGTAACTACTGTATTGCTACCCTAAACTGTGTGCT
>NW_017325162.1:0-256 GCF_000935625.1 Nanorana parkeri | reverse complement strand
AAACATACCTGGATGAAAATCTGAAGAAGGGGTTCATTAGGTCATCCACTTCTCCCGCCAGCGTGGGGATGTTCTTTGTCAAGAATAAGGACGGCACTCTGTGCCCCATAATAGATTATCGCTGCCTAAACAGCATCTCGGTGAAAAACCGCTATCCATTACCACTCATCCCCGAGCTGATTGAGAGGTTGCAGACCTCCAAGATATATACTAATTTGGATCTCAGAGGGGCCTACAACCTGATCAGGATCCGCTC
>NW_017325161.1:0-256 GCF_000935625.1 Nanorana parkeri | reverse complement strand
ATTGGAAAGGACACCTGGGGCACTCAGCATAAGACATGGGGTACTCAGGAGAAGACCCGTGACATTCAGCATTAGACCATTAGACAAGGGGCACTCACCATTAGACATGGAGCACTCAGCATTAGACACGGGGCACTCAGCAGAAGAGGTGAGACAATCAGCATTAGACATGGGGCACTCAGCAGAAGACCCGAGACACTCAGCATTAGACATGTGGCACTCAGCATTAGACATGGGGCACTCAGCATTAGACATG
>NW_017325160.1:0-256 GCF_000935625.1 Nanorana parkeri | reverse complement strand
TCCCCATCTTCCAGTCTCAGCCTCAGGAACGTGATAGGGTGGGAGCAAACGCACTGGCGGCTGGAGGTTTCATTTAGCAGGGGTCGGTAAGGGGCCATTTTTAAAGGCAGCATAGCGGTCCAGGGGGCAATTGCCACCTTGCCCCCCGGCCCAGTCCACCTCTGGTGATGGGTCCCCCCAGGCTGAGGCCCCGGTGTAGCCGCACCGGCGGTAGTTTCGCCAATGAATAGGACTATAGGTGTAGTTGTTATTGCTG
>NW_017325159.1:0-256 GCF_000935625.1 Nanorana parkeri | reverse complement strand
GAATAGTAGGTAGTGATAATTAGGACACAGACAATCGTGGAAGTGTAAGTAATCACTGAAAAAAGATGTGTGGTGATGAAGAAATAGAAAGATAAAAATATATAAAAAAAAAAATTAAATCGTTGAGTGATTAACCTCAAAGGGAATAATAAGTAGTGATACTCGATTAAGACGTAGATGGGTCATGAGGTGTAAGTGATTGCTGAAATGAAACAAACATGTGAAGCACAGGTGGGTGAAAAATAAATAGAGTGAA
>NW_017325158.1:0-256 GCF_000935625.1 Nanorana parkeri | reverse complement strand
AGGATCTACATCTGAGTGATACACAAATAAGATACATTTTTTGTCACTTTAAGGAAACATTTTAACATCAGGATCACATAGTCACTAGTAATGTCAGGAATTGCAATAAACATGAATAGTGCCAAGGTAAAAATGTTCAGAGAATTAAAATATCAATGAGTGATATAAGCATGGGATGCAATAATAATCTAGCCATGACTGTCAAACTTTTTGCATAATGGCATAGATTCATATCGACTGGAGTAAATTTTTTAGG
>NW_017325157.1:0-256 GCF_000935625.1 Nanorana parkeri | reverse complement strand
TTTTATATAAAATGTTGCTTGATTCTTTTAATAAAAGGTCAAGATGGCATCTTTCATGAGAGATGATGATAAGGCCACTTCAAGGGGGTAAAAGCATTGCCTTTTCAATTGGGAACTTTGTGTTTATAATACAGTGGGCCAGATAATCTATTGTCAGTGCGCCAAATTTTTGGCACACAAACTTTTTTTTCCAATAGTTTAAGGGGTTTGAAAAGAAAGATGCAACAAGTTCACCATTTGTAAAAGGATCCCAAGT
>NW_017325156.1:0-256 GCF_000935625.1 Nanorana parkeri | reverse complement strand
AGGGACTAAAGTGACTAATGCTGGATAAAAATGTAGCTGATGTATAAAATGTATCAGATGCCTGGGAGGATCTTCATTGATCTCAATCACATGATTTTTCCTGCTGTGAGGGACGTCTTCAAGGATGTTTATTTTAATTATGAATAAAGTCAATTGAGACTGAACTTAGATGTTATAGTCCTTTCAATGAATACGACTGGTATTAACAAGAATTAATGCTTGATTGAAGATATCTTATAAGTATACATCAAGGCAT
>NW_017325155.1:0-256 GCF_000935625.1 Nanorana parkeri | reverse complement strand
GCAGTAAAAAGTTTAGCACTTACATGTGAGTCCAGGGACCAAATGAGTATGCAGGGAGGATCAGGATGCCCAGGGTATGTGCCCAACTCAGGCTGGACTACCCGTTTCCACCATCTCCCCCCTCGTTCACCATTCACACCTTTCTCCCCTGTGGACATGTATTCCCGGACGGTAGTCCAGCCTGAGTTGGGCACATACCCTGGGCATCATGATCCTCCCTGCATACTCATCTGGTCCCTGGACTCACATGTAAGTG
>NW_017325154.1:0-256 GCF_000935625.1 Nanorana parkeri | reverse complement strand
TCTCCTCCTCTCCTCATCTCTCCTCCTCTCCTCATCTCTCCATCTCTCCTTCTCTCCTCATTTCTCCTCTCCTCCTCATCTCTCCTCATTTCTCCTCTCCTCCTCATCTCTCCTCCTCTCTCCTCCTCTCCTCATTTCTCCTCTCCCCTCATCTCTCCTCCCCTCATCTCTCCTCCTCTCCTCATCTCTCCCCCTCTCCCCTCCTTCTCCTCTCCTCTCTCCTCATCTCTCCTCCTCTCCTCATCTCTCCTCCTCT
>NW_017325153.1:0-256 GCF_000935625.1 Nanorana parkeri | reverse complement strand
TCTGCTGGTGCGTGTCGGGTCAGAGACAACATGTGAAGGTCCGGTCAGCATTCCATGACATCATTTCTGTGTTCCGTCTTCTACAGACTGAAATATAATGATCTGACGGACCGTTCCTGCCCCGCCCTGGCGCTGGGAGTCCGGGGGAACCGGACCCTGAGGAAGCTGGTTCTGAATAGTAACAATGTGGAAGGTCCGGGTCTCCGGGATCTGGCGGAAGTTCTGCTGACGAGCGAGATGGAGGAATTGGAGTGAG
>NW_017325152.1:0-256 GCF_000935625.1 Nanorana parkeri | reverse complement strand
CTTTCATCTCACTTGTATTACATCACCGTCCCCCCTCTCTCTCACTACTATCCACAATCTACTCCTCACTTCCAGACATACCAGTCTATTGCTTGTAATAAAGAAAAAAACAAAAATACTTAGAAGAAATATCCGAATATAACTTAATTATCTATTTCTATGTCTATGCCTCTCAAGATTTATCTTAGTTTTAGATGATTCTTATGCTACCTTTTGGGATCCCCCCTCAGAGACTTGACCTTTCCTCTCTTTCTTT
>NW_017325151.1:0-256 GCF_000935625.1 Nanorana parkeri | reverse complement strand
AAATCTAGTGAGAGACGGTGAGGAACCCGCAGTGGATGTGTCTGGAAATTCTTCTCCTGAATTATGATCAAAGGCTTCCAGATCACTAGATTACTGACTAAAGGGAGTGGGATAAATGTGTGCCCCACAGCAGTGTCTGGATGCAAAACTGCATTACTGAGCATGTTGGCTGCATTTCAAAGCTTCATTTTCAGGTTTAACTGGAGTGTGCCTTTAACCCTTACTTGACCAGATTTTGTTTGAAGCTTAAACACCA
>NW_017325150.1:0-256 GCF_000935625.1 Nanorana parkeri | reverse complement strand
TTCTGGAGGAGGTTCTGCGCCAACGGGGACTGGGGGCTGCGCAGCTGTCTTGGATCTCCTCCCTCTACACGACACCTGAGGCACGAGTGAGGGTGAATGGCGCCCTGTCGACCCCGTTCCCGGTTCGGAACGGGACCAGACAGGGGTGCCCACTGTCGCCCCTGCTTTTCGCCCCCTTACACTTGAACCCCTGTTACGAACTATCCGCTCTGACACGAATATTCACGGGGTTACCGTAGGTAGCACAGAACACAAA
>NW_017325149.1:0-256 GCF_000935625.1 Nanorana parkeri | reverse complement strand
TGGGAATTCTCAATAAAATCAATGATTACCTGTTTCTAGGCAGATTGCCCTTATAAGTGCAGAGAATGTTACTGTAACCTGAATTTCCTTTCACTACTAGGAAATCAGACGTGAGGTGAATAGCAGAGAAGTGAATGCAGAGAGCGAATGTGTTTTACCAGATTTAGTCATGAAAGACCAGTAAATGCTCATCAAACATTATTTGTGGCTTTATAAATATACCTCACAGTAGTATATTGGATATATTGAGAATCGT
>NW_017325148.1:0-256 GCF_000935625.1 Nanorana parkeri | reverse complement strand
GCGGGTGTGCCTGCAGGAGTGGCAGTGCTGGTGGAGGGAGGTAGTGGTGCCACCCGCCCTGCCAGCGGTGCCCGGGGGACATGCCCCACCTAGCTTCAGCACTGCCCCCAATCTCCCCCCTGCCTCCCCTTCCCCCACACTGAGCCACTTTTACCTGGCTTCTGCCCACTTTTTTTATGTCCCGCTGCCTGCTCAATCCGGGTAATGATGAGATGCCCGCCTCCTGCAGAGCCCGCACTGTACTAAGAGCCGCGCA
>NW_017325147.1:0-256 GCF_000935625.1 Nanorana parkeri | reverse complement strand
ATTTACTCTCCCTGCTGCTCCAAGGCCAGGTTCCGCAATGCGCCCCCCTCCCTGCTAACCCCCCCCCAACCCCCCATCAATGGAGAATGGCAACCAGATGGCAGAGTTAGTTTTATTTTTTTATTTGATTTATTTTTTAATTTTTTATCACTTCTTTTATTTATTTTATTACTTTTTAAAAATGTTATTTATCTTATCGTTTACTTTTTTATTTATTTTTCCAAAATATTTTATTTAGGTTTAAACAAGGTCACCA
>NW_017325146.1:0-256 GCF_000935625.1 Nanorana parkeri | reverse complement strand
GTATCAGGAGAGCCTGGGGGGATGATTGTAGTATCAGGAGACACTGGGGGGGATGATTGTAGTACCCCCTCCCCCACTTCCTCTCTTTGCAGGGATGTGATCGGCAGATGTTATACGACATGCTGAAGAGGCTGCGCTCTGTAGTTTACCTGCCCGGGGATTATGTCTGCAAAAAGGTGAGTGTGGGACATATAGAACTACTCACCCCCCCCCACCTTCCATTGCCCCCTGACAGCATCTGACAGCAACAGGTGGA
>NW_017325145.1:0-256 GCF_000935625.1 Nanorana parkeri | reverse complement strand
TATATATAATTAATTATACAGCCCAATAGTGGGATGGGGGGAAGGGTGGGAGGGGGAGTTTATCTGTGGAACAAATACATATTTTTTTTCTTTTTCTTTTTTGTTTTGGGTGTAAGGGGGAGAGGGGAGGAGGGAGGGAGATTGTTGGGGGGATGGGAGTTAAAAACCTCACGTATCACAAATGGAAATTTAACTCACATTGTATTATGTACAATCAATTATAATTACATATTTCAAAAGTGAAAAGGGGCGGTGG
>NW_017325144.1:0-257 GCF_000935625.1 Nanorana parkeri | reverse complement strand
CTCGGTTGTGGTTGACTGTGAATCCGCCAGCTTCCTCCTTCTGGCTGCACTCATGTTGCTGATAGAAAAATCACAGATATTAGCTAGGTGGGAAAGGCAGGCCCAGGAGCTCCACGGGAAAGCATTTCTACTCCGCCACACCCCTGCGACATATGCCTTTTTGTTATACTTTTAATGGAAACACAGGTTTACTAAAGCAGAATAGAGCCTAAATGTTCAATAAGAAATAATGTTAACATTATTAATATCTAATTAAT
>NW_017325143.1:0-257 GCF_000935625.1 Nanorana parkeri | reverse complement strand
GAAGAAATACACAAAGCTCACCAAGATTTAAGTAAGAATACACTTGACTCTTACATTTACACAAAATTTCCTTATTCCGGAGTTCAGCTTTAACAATTTACTACTGTTTTCAAAAGTATTAAAAAATGGCTTTACATTAGGGATGCACCAATACAATTTTTTCAAGGCCGAGTACCGATACTTTTCCTCAAGTACTCGCCAATTGTAATTACCAATACTTTTTTTTTAGTGTCATGTGACAGTTTTTCGAAAACAAT
>NW_017325142.1:0-257 GCF_000935625.1 Nanorana parkeri | reverse complement strand
CATATGCTGGCGAACAAGAGGAGCAATCTGAGTCATACGCAGCCTGGGTCCGGTTAAACCTTTCCACCAGGCCATCTGTCTGGGGGTGGTACACTGACGTTCTCAGGGTCTCAGGGTCTGTAAGTTAAATACGTTAAATAGCTGTACGTTAAATAGCTGACATAGCTCTTTCATAATACGGGAAACAAACGGTGTCCCCTGATCCGCGAGCAAACGTCTGAACCAACTCTTTCGCAATATTTTTAGCATTAGCCTTG
>NW_017325141.1:0-257 GCF_000935625.1 Nanorana parkeri | reverse complement strand
GATTGGGTATTAAAATGATGAGTTGGATCACAGCATTATATAAAAGACCGAGTGCTCAGGTCCGAATTATTGGCATAAAATTTAACAGATTCCTAAACGCTCCAATGCTTAACAGTGCAATTGGGGGACTCTCCTACAGCAGCGTTTGTATTTTAACAATTGGCCCCTGGCTGACAAAATACCCAACAGCGCCTGCACCTGATTGGATGAAGGTGCTGTTCAGCCAACAATTTTTTGCCTCGCTTCTTTGTTTTTTT
>NW_017325140.1:0-257 GCF_000935625.1 Nanorana parkeri | reverse complement strand
TTTACTAAATCGGTTTGCACTTATGTGCTAATAAATTCTGCTTTGTGAATAATATATACTGTAAACGCTAGACGCACACCTATTCATTAATATCGTATGGAAATATGAATGTAACTTTCTAGAGAAGTTTCTCCAGTCCTGGAGCTACAGTTTTAGGAGAGTAAACAATTTCTGCACAATACGAGATATGTAAATTGTCCATTCTGACCTCTCCTGAAAATGTTGGTTTCCTAGCTATCAGCTGATTCTCTGGCTTT
>NW_017325139.1:0-257 GCF_000935625.1 Nanorana parkeri | reverse complement strand
TTGGAGGTAAATGGGAGCAGGGAGATGGGTCTCAAGTTGTTCAGGCTGGTGAAATGCAATAAATACACACAACACAGTAAGGCACGATTGTACCCAAAGAATTGAGAACAGGATCCCTCACATGAAGGCAAGAAAAAGGGTAGGTGTCGTACAGCATCTCAGACAACAGTTGTCCAAACATTGACCAACAAGATAAGGGTGTGTTGGCTTTATACAGTCATTCGGCTCCGACACTGCATTGGCATAATTCTACGTGC
>NW_017325138.1:0-257 GCF_000935625.1 Nanorana parkeri | reverse complement strand
CCTCACTACAGCTCTGTGACACCTGGAGGACCCTCAATCCCGCTGGTCGGGATTATACGTTTTATTCCCACATCCATGCCAAGTACTCTCGGATAGATTACATTTTTGTGACCCAAACAGACTTGCCCAGACTCCAGACCGTCTCGATCGGGAACATCGCTTCCTCTGATCACGCACCGATCTCAGCTACTTTCTCTATCTCCCCCCCGACATTGAGACAATCCACATGGAGGATGAATTCCTCCCTACTCAAAGAC
>NW_017325137.1:0-257 GCF_000935625.1 Nanorana parkeri | reverse complement strand
GTATATAGTGTATACAGTGATCTAGGAGTATACAGTGTATATTATTCGTATCTCCGATGTTCGGGGCTGTACTCGGCCGGTGGGATGTGTATGGGGGTGGCGCCCTCTAGCGGTCTCTTATTGTGCAGTGATCTCTCCTCCTTTCCCAGCTCCGCAGGCTCAGCTTGGACTTGTAGTACCACAGAAGCTTCATAGAGAAGACCCCGCACTACTCAATGTCCCATGGACCCCCAGTGTGCACCAGTCTGTCCCATGGA
>NW_017325136.1:0-257 GCF_000935625.1 Nanorana parkeri | reverse complement strand
ATTCAATGATATGGATCAACCCTTGTCAAAGGAAATATAAAAAGTAGCACTCACAATTATGCTGTTTGATTATTATCCACCCAGGATTTTCTGAAGAAATATTGTAGTACAAGTAGATAAACAGACTTGAAACAGTCTTAACAGGGGAACATTCAATTATGTTTGTATTCCTGGAATGGTATCCGGTATAGAAATGTGGAGCGTTAATTCGGCTCCAATTTGTGAATGCGGCCGCAGACCGGAAGCTTTCTCTCTAG
>NW_017325135.1:0-257 GCF_000935625.1 Nanorana parkeri | reverse complement strand
TGGACTACTGTCTCCCCATTGAAGCTCTTCTGTCTTCTCTCATCCCTTGGTAGGGTGATCCTGGAAGCCACGACCTAGTACCAGCAAGCAGTTAAACCCATCTCCACCACCAGGTGGAAAAGGAAATAATATTCTCTAACCCTACCTTAATCCAAAGGTTATCAAACATTCCTTAAAGTGTATGTCAAGCTAAAACTAGAGGTTATGGCTATTCATGGGCTCCCAGATTCTCCCTGTACTTTCCATCCTGGTGACAA
>NW_017325134.1:0-257 GCF_000935625.1 Nanorana parkeri | reverse complement strand
TTTGAATGACATACTTGTAAGATTCTATTGAAATTGGAAGCAATTTTTTTATGTAGCAGATGTGCCTAGCAGAAGGGACCAGATCAAATAGTCAAACATGGGTATGTGTGTGGCTGGTGCAGAAGTTACATCAGAAGATGCATTGTCTCAGAGCTTCGCTCACTTGCACAGCTTGGATCTCACCCTATCACCTCTAGACAACTCAAGCTTATCCCACATCTACCTCCAAACCCCAGAGAAGGGTACCAACATGACCC
>NW_017325133.1:0-257 GCF_000935625.1 Nanorana parkeri | reverse complement strand
AAAAAAAAAAAGCCTTGATATGTATTGAATAGGCTACACTCTTATTTGTTAGCTTTGCTTTCTGTTACATAGATTGTTCAGTTAATATCTGGAAATAATGTTCTTCGTTGTCTTTTCTTTTTTTCTGATAATGTGATGGTTTTTGACATCATCCTTGCATTGTTGTATGTTTTTTTTTAAAGATGCTTTTTATTGATGCTTTTAGATGTTATACACAGATATACAACAAAGAACAGAAAAACAAAATAAAAAAAAAA
>NW_017325132.1:0-257 GCF_000935625.1 Nanorana parkeri | reverse complement strand
TATCAGACACAGTATTGTCAGACATTGGATACGTTCTCAACAGAGTCACACTGAAGCCTCAGGAAGAATTGCTGAAGAAAGTGATTGGCTGCGGTAAGCAATGTCCGTTCTGTAAAGTCCCCTGTGAGAACGCAGGTAGTGCCCACCGGGAGCACTCAGCATCCCTCCATAGACCTCAGGGACTGGGAAAACACAAATCCAACAAAGATGGCACTTTAGTCACTAATATCTGCTCCACTGCTGTGGTATCTAACATT
>NW_017325131.1:0-257 GCF_000935625.1 Nanorana parkeri | reverse complement strand
TAGATCCTTCGGCAGCTTAGTGAATAGACCCCATAATGTTCACTTCACATTACATGAAGTAAAAGTCAGCAGTTTGGATGAGTAAGTGACAGCTGTGATAATTTGTTATGTTCACTTCACAAGGAGTAAAAGTCAGTAGTTTGAATGAGCATGTATTAATAACTTTGAATGAATTGAAATCAGCTGTGGTGAACAATACTTGCTGTTAGCTGCGCCGTCACGCGTTTGGGTGCCCGCGATCGCACTGGGGGCAGGGG
>NW_017325130.1:0-257 GCF_000935625.1 Nanorana parkeri | reverse complement strand
CTGCAGTCTGCCTCTGCATAACCCAAACGTTCTCATAGGCATCTAACTGCTATTTGGGCTGCTGATTCCTTCAGTCTGTTTTTGCGCAAAATGCCTTATTTCATTGCAAGAACAGGCAATTTCCTTGTTCACACACACACACACACACACACACACGCTGCTCTCTGCAGCATGACTCGCCCAGTGTGAGGAGCACTGGCTGGCAGACTGGTTGCCCATTTGTCGGAAAAATACCTACCTCAGTCCCTCAGCTGCTG
>NW_017325129.1:0-257 GCF_000935625.1 Nanorana parkeri | reverse complement strand
TTTTACAAATGCATGGAACTAAAACCTCTGTTTAGAATTTTCTCTAGTTTTTGTCAGATAATTTTTCGTTGCTGATGTAAGTTGGTACGTGTAAGTGTAAGGGACCGCAGTTTAATGTGCCTGGATACTAGTTGATCTCCTCTCAGATTTTTGGCCAAGATGAAGTGACTAGTCCAAGCTTGGTAGCAGGGACCCCCGGGGTCACAGTCAATAGGAAAATAAGAATTATAAGAAACCAAACAAGAAAGTGAAGCCTA
>NW_017325128.1:0-257 GCF_000935625.1 Nanorana parkeri | reverse complement strand
CCCCCCCACTCCTTACCTCTCCTCCGCCACCGTTGCCGTGATCCCGCGTTCTGTGCCTGATCTGGGACTGGCATTGTAGCTCTGTCGTGGGAGAATGGAGGGAGATCAGTACATGATCTCCCTCCGAACTCCGCCCCGTTCTGTGAAAGCAGGAAGTGATATATATATTACATCACTTCCGCATTCATCTGTCACTCTCCGACTACAGAAGCCAGTAAGAAGCTGGTGAAGCAGATCTTTGCTTCATCAGCTTCTCT
>NW_017325127.1:0-257 GCF_000935625.1 Nanorana parkeri | reverse complement strand
TCCAGGAGACTAACAGCACCCGGGCTGCCTTCCACCTCCCGCTTGGCCGCCTCCCACCTGGACCGCATTAACCCATTGCCACAGGTAGGGGCAGCCTTGGTTTTCTCAGTGGTCCAACTGGTCAGGAAGTTTATCACAATAAAAACCTAGTAAGCATAAGACTGAAGAGTGTTAAATAACATCAGCCAAAAGAATTTACTTCAACACCTGAACATGCATCCACATACACCCCAAATATATCTTGCAGACATACTTCA
>NW_017325126.1:0-257 GCF_000935625.1 Nanorana parkeri | reverse complement strand
TTGGTGAAGGGCACTATTGGGGATCAGTTGTTTACATTTATCTCCTACTACGCCCCTAATGCTGCTCAAATTTCCTTTTTTATTCATTTATTTGCGGTTCATTCGCCACATATAGAGGGCACAGAGGTATTAGCTGGGGACTGTAATTTAGCTCTGGATCTCAATCTCGCCAAATCTCAGCCTCTCAGTACCAGACTGAAATCCCCCCCTAAACGTGGAGCGAAGTTGGCAAAGCTCCTCTACTTGCATAATGTGGT
>NW_017325125.1:0-257 GCF_000935625.1 Nanorana parkeri | reverse complement strand
CAACCCGAACCCCTTGCGATGGTTCCATTCAGATTTCTTAGATTCTCATGTTTGTGTCATCTCTTCTCCGGCAGCGCAGAGACTTAGTGCTCAGTCAGCACTCCTACCTGGCAGCACTGGGTCTGAATCCCGGTCAGTGTTTGCATGGAGTTTGTCTGGTCCTGTGCAGTCTACAGGTCAGGTGGTACGACCCTCTGTAAGGCTAATTGATCTTATCTCAGGCGGAATCTTCCATTGTTGTACTGGGGGGGGGGGGT
>NW_017325124.1:0-257 GCF_000935625.1 Nanorana parkeri | reverse complement strand
TTTGTGGCGTGTTTGTGAGGTTAGTAAATCAACCCCTGTGTCTCTTGTTACTAAGATATGTTTATTTCCTATGATGCTAGTGGCACACTCAATTATGCCCTATTCTCACAACAGTTAGCTAATTTGCACAAACAAATGAACATGCAATTTCTCTGGACAAATAGCAGTGTCATTTTAAAAAAAAATGGTATTTATGGTCAAGAACTAAAAATAAATATGTATTTTCCCCAGTCATCTTCCAGGACAGCCATCGAGAT
>NW_017325123.1:0-257 GCF_000935625.1 Nanorana parkeri | reverse complement strand
AAACCAAGTTACTTGTAAACCAAGGTATTACTGTACTTGATATTTCTGTACTTTTACCTGAATTTTTGTAGATTGGTGACAGGGTATGTTTTATTTTATACAGTCAACAAAGAACAAGCAATAGTGCGTATTTTGATCAGCTTTGGTTTTGATGCAGCAAGATCAAACACTGGGTTCAGCAGTAGGTAACTAATTATGCTCCAAAGATGTGAGGTTAGTCTTAAGGTGGCCATACACTTTACAACCCTCGCAAGACT
>NW_017325122.1:0-257 GCF_000935625.1 Nanorana parkeri | reverse complement strand
CACATCTCACATCACATCTCACATCTCATATCACATCTCACGTCACATCTCACATCACATCTCATTGAATAGACTTCACATGAATAAAATACAGAGACATTATATCACAAACTGTTTTGTTTACACTGAACCTGGAGACAGATCCTCCAATAGGATCATTGTATCGGATGGAATAACTTTATAACATGTTCTGTATCATTATATACATTGTAATCATACCACAGGGAAGTATATTATTGTTGTATCGATTTTTACTT
>NW_017325121.1:0-257 GCF_000935625.1 Nanorana parkeri | reverse complement strand
ACATTTTAAACATATAGCTCGGGTTGTTAAAACTTATTTACTATTGATGTCATTTAACCCCAATAATATGTAATAATTATGAGCTATATATTCTGACACTTTTAATTTGTATTACTAACACACAAGGATAGGGTTTAAAATAATATATTTATATAATTCCGAATTTTTCATTCAACATATACTGTTTCATTGAATCTGTTTATATATTAATTGTGTTTTTATACTTGCATTTTACGTGGTTTTTAAATTTTAAATAT
>NW_017325120.1:0-257 GCF_000935625.1 Nanorana parkeri | reverse complement strand
AGTTGGGGGGTGTGGAACGTGGTTCAATGTTGGTGAACCAGAAAAAAGGGGGGGGGAAGAGGGAGGGGGAGAAAGTTGGATGATGGTGAAAGAGAGGGAGAAAGTTAGATGATGGTGTTTGTTTCTAATTCCTCGTTCAAACCGTGGGGGGACAACATGTTTAATTTGAAGATCCAGTATGTTTCTTGTTTGCAAAGGCGGTGGAATCTTTCGGCAGGTGGTAGTTTGTCAGGTATTTGTTCAATTGCAAACACTCT
>NW_017325119.1:0-257 GCF_000935625.1 Nanorana parkeri | reverse complement strand
AGGGCCATTGAACAATAAAGATATACTGCATTTCAGATGTAGCAAGTACCAGGCACATGGTCCTATCTAGAAGAACATAGAAAGGTGCATTCTCTGCTTTTAGGTGGTGATGCTCCCATACAGAGTTTAAAATGGAAAGACTAGTATCCAGCTGCCCCTAATTTCCTTCTTATAATGGTCAGCCTTAACTTCTTTCTTTTGTGCACTGGCTTCATTTGGGGTCTATTCACTAAGCTGCCCTAGGCAGCCGAGTGACT
>NW_017325118.1:0-257 GCF_000935625.1 Nanorana parkeri | reverse complement strand
CACTTCCAATACAGGAGTTCTAGCACAGCACTGTGCTGGACTCCTGTGACAGCTGAGAGGGGAAGGCTGTGAGTTCATGTTTACACTATCCTGAAGATCTGTGAAGAGAGGTGGCCAGCGAGGAGAGAGGTACATGGCGGCGGGGGGAGGACAGACCTGCAGTCTTATTACAAGTAATTTTGGCAATATCACTTGCAAACGAACGAATGGCTTCCCCGCTCTACATTTAGCCTTGCTTGCCCAAAGCAGGGCTAAAT
>NW_017325117.1:0-257 GCF_000935625.1 Nanorana parkeri | reverse complement strand
ACGGCCCCCATCCTACGGCTCCCCGTACCGGAGTTGCCGTATGTTCTAGAGGTTGACGCTTCTGATGTTGCTATCGGGGCAGTGTTGTCACAGAGAGAGTCCCTGAGCTCTCCTCTCCACCCGGTGGCCTTTTTCTCCAGGTCGCTGAAGCCATCGGAATGTAACTACGCCATAGGAGAAAAGGAATTACTAGCCATCCGAGCTGCATTGGAACATTGGAGGCATCTCCTCGAAGGCTCGCACCTGCCCTTCACCAT
>NW_017325116.1:0-257 GCF_000935625.1 Nanorana parkeri | reverse complement strand
GTGGGATCTATTTGGATAACCAGTTCTATGGGAGCATGGTCTGACCATGATATAACACCCACTTCTGTGCCCAATGTATTCCTAAGTACTGGCATATTTATAAAAAAATAATCTAAACGAGTATGGGTATTATGAACTGGAGAGAAGAAAGAGAAGCGTTTCTCTGAGGGATGCAACAATCTCCAGGAATCCATGAGATCATATTGCCTAAGCAAGCGGCGGAATCGCTTGGATTGATCTAGAGTATTTCTAGGAGG
>NW_017325115.1:0-257 GCF_000935625.1 Nanorana parkeri | reverse complement strand
ACCAGGCACTACATGCATTGCTGTGAAGCCACTGCTTCCACTTGATTGCAATGTAAATGCAGTGACTAGCCCCTCCCCTTGCCCCGCCTCTCGCCAGGCCCCAATCTCAGGATCACTAACTTGGTAAAGTTTTCAGGTGAACATTACAGCTGAGCAAGAACACATCAAAGCCCAATACAAAAATAGAATGAATTGCAGTTTACCGGTCCTTAGATGTGGTGTCTGCATTTTTTTTAGGCCTATTTTCCTATATTGTT
>NW_017325114.1:0-257 GCF_000935625.1 Nanorana parkeri | reverse complement strand
GGAAATCCAAAATTGTACAGTTTCACCAGAACTGGAATAAATTGGGATTTTCCCTCACTTTGGGAAGATTTACACTTAAATTCTATTATGAAGATAGTAAAAAAGGGATGATATCCCCAGTGGGATATAGAAAAATCCTAACGAAGATTTTAACCATTTTATGCTTTACCAAAACTAAAAAATAACCCTTACCTATATGGCTTACACAATAGCTACTGAAAGTTCACAAACACATATAGCTCACCTGATATTTGTTT
>NW_017325113.1:0-257 GCF_000935625.1 Nanorana parkeri | reverse complement strand
TTACAAAATATGGGGAGACAGTACAGTTACAATACAATACCATACAAGAGAGCTTACAGTCTACAAGGGGGGACAAGTAATATAGAAGGTAATAAGTGTGGGGGATGAGCCGATTGAAGATAGATGTACAGTTTTGAAGAGGAGGTGGAACAGGCTTATCTGAAGAGGTGAGTTTTCATGGTATGGCCTAAAGGCAGACAGTAGGGGATAGCCCGTATAGGTTGTGGTAGGGAGTTCCAGAGGATGGGAGAGGCTCT
>NW_017325112.1:0-257 GCF_000935625.1 Nanorana parkeri | reverse complement strand
ATGCACGCACATACAACGCAAACATGCATCGGATGCGCCTACGTGCAAAAACAAAAATTGAGCCACACATGTTGCATATCATCATGAGCGTCGGAGTGAGAGCAATAATTCTTGGCCCATAAATCACTGTTAGTACTAAGCTGTTGAGCCGTAAAAGTGTTTGAAGCATCGCCTATTGGAAATTTTGGCTATTGTAGTTTGTTGCGGTTTCAAGGACGCACGCAATTTTAAGGCTTGGCATGTTTGGTATCTATTTA
>NW_017325111.1:0-257 GCF_000935625.1 Nanorana parkeri | reverse complement strand
CACTGACACCAATGATGGGGCACTATTCCCCCCAATGACACTTTGGTCCCCTTTTCTTTCCGTCAGACTGACGTCCTCGTTGTTAGCTGCGACCTGATAACGGAAGTGGCGCTGCACGAGGTGGTTGACTTGTTCCGCGCCCACAACGCCACGCTCTCCATGCTGATGCGGAAAGGGGCGGAGCCCAGCGAGCACATCCCAGGACAGAAGGGGAAGCACAAGGCCGGTAAGCTGAGTCTGTACTGGTTTGTCCCTAC
>NW_017325110.1:0-257 GCF_000935625.1 Nanorana parkeri | reverse complement strand
TTTACGTACAAGCAATCCGCCAGCTATAGAGCCGGTGCATCGCTTGTATAAAGTGCCGGTACATGCACTGCGCTGCCCCCCCTCTGGTACCAGTGTGAACCAGAGCTATGGAAGGTGAAGGTAGCTCATGTGCTGCACCACAACTTCTTAGTCTACACTTCACTAACCACCAACTATACCAATTTCACGTGTGGTACCCCTGCAACCAAATGGAGAGATTCTTCCTTTCAGGAGTCAACTAAAACGACAGTAAACTT
>NW_017325109.1:0-257 GCF_000935625.1 Nanorana parkeri | reverse complement strand
GGATACTTAGTGGTCAATAACTACCAGAGACAATGTCACCTGAAATTTGTTTTGGCCAAACTCTGAGGGCTTTTATCTGCATTAAAATTCCAGCAAATTTGAAATGTGTTGTTTTATCCAATGTCGAGGGCCTTTGTCTGCATTAAATACTTCTGTAGAAAACTTTTTTTCCAATAACTTTAGAAATAACATGTATGCAAAAATAAAGGTTTGTATACCAGATTTCAGCCTTTTGCAAATTGTAAGCTTAAAAAAAA
>NW_017325108.1:0-257 GCF_000935625.1 Nanorana parkeri | reverse complement strand
ACTATGTTCCTACAACTGACGCTTTGGAATAAATCTAAATACACTTATAATCTGGCAGCGGAGAAGTCAACACTGACGCCTTTTTTGATGAATCCTAACATTCAATCTAGTCTGCTGAAGCAATGGATGATCCCGTGGCAATCCAAAAGCTTATTCGCCTATAAAGATATTTCAGATAGAGTCACTAGAAAGCTATTGCCCTTTGAGACCCTCAAAGAGAAATATGAACTGCCTTCTATGACCATGTTCCCATATCT
>NW_017325107.1:0-257 GCF_000935625.1 Nanorana parkeri | reverse complement strand
GCCTCCAGCGGGTGCATTGTATACATGATGGGAGTGGTATTCCGTGATCGACAACCGCATCCGAGTCGTGTTTGGACCCGCCGATCACTCCGCTGGGAGGTGTTATTACAGATCAACAACCGTGCCGATCCCTACGCAGGATTCTACCAGTTCAGCCCCCCCGGAAGTGTGTGTGCGTGGGGGGATAAATATGACCATGACACCTGAAACCCCCGTTAGAAGTTGGAGGACCCCCCCAGGACATTGGGAGTTGGAGG
>NW_017325106.1:0-257 GCF_000935625.1 Nanorana parkeri | reverse complement strand
GGGCCAAAGATAAAGCCCTCCACTGGCTATTTGGAGAAAAACACTCACTATTTTTGGACACTTTAGAAGTTTTATTGTTGATTTCACAGTTCAAACAGTCTGATTCAAAGACTACTTCAGAGGCTACTTCTCTGTCAGAAAACCTATGTTTGTTTAAGACCATTTTAACTGCACACCTATTTTTGTCTATTTTTGATGTTATTGGCCCTGTTTCAAGATATCTTCAAACAAGTGGTCTTGACTATATGGTTGCATGG
>NW_017325105.1:1905-2162 GCF_000935625.1 Nanorana parkeri | reverse complement strand
TGAATGAGGTGAAGTTCTGCTGACTTCCATCATCCAATCACCTGCAAGAGAAAACGCTCTTTAGTTTTATTTTCTTTACTCGTCATTGGTTATTCTTTGCAAAGTGAAATGTCACCACAATCATCAAGCGGAAGCTCCTCCCTCAATGTGAACAGATTATATATCACTGAATCAACCTCAGAAATTGATGGGAAATCCAAAATTTGACACCGGAACAGGAACAGAGGGGAAACCTTCCAACGGGGACCTTTCTTCAG
>NW_017325105.1:0-216 GCF_000935625.1 Nanorana parkeri | reverse complement strand
TGTGGATACACACAGGACTAAGCTTTGTAATCACAGATGCAGAAACCGAACACAGCGGGAAATACCAGTGTGAAAGCTCCAACTCTGGCAGGAGTGACCCCATCAGACTGCATGTCAGTCATGGTGAGTAAATACAGAGTTTTATGCTCCGTAGGAACGTGAAATGTTAGTAACGGTCCATTTTGGGGTGGACATTGTCTGTATTAAGTACATGTC
>NW_017325104.1:0-257 GCF_000935625.1 Nanorana parkeri | reverse complement strand
CTGAATGCAATGCTGGTATCCTTAGGTACCTGCAAAGACTTTTATTCAGCTCCAGAATCTGGAGGTCAGCTTTGGCAAAAAAAGTCAAGGGCTGACTTGCCTCGTGAGATTTTTTTATTGATTGTTACAGCGATGGACATATTTGAAAATATGACATCACAAAAACAGAATCAATATTCACATTTTACCAAAAATATAGCTGCAAATTTTTTTTTTTCTTGTTTTTTCTTTTTCCCTGTGTTAAAGCTTTTTATAAG
>NW_017325103.1:0-257 GCF_000935625.1 Nanorana parkeri | reverse complement strand
GTGATTAGTACGCAGCCCCCGTCCTTCTCTATGGGACTACAAGGCTGTATGTCGCCCTATGCTCACCTCAATTGCAGGTCCGTGCGGGTGTGTGTTTCCTGACTCGGACGCAGACAGGATCCATCGTGTCAGCGTACGAGAATGAAACAAAAAGAATCCCCAGCACACCTGCCGGCTGGCCTGCAGAAAAAACAAATGACCCCGTCTAACAGTATCCGTTAAAAGCAGAGGTTTTAGTTGCACAAACCTTTGGCCAA
>NW_017325102.1:0-257 GCF_000935625.1 Nanorana parkeri | reverse complement strand
TGTGGCTATTGTATTCTGGCAGTCAGCACCCATAATTGTTATAATACATGAATGCTGCAGCTGTCTGGCTGTGGACACTACCTGGCTCCAACAAAAGTTGATTGAAACTACTTTTGCTGAGCCTGCAGGGCCACCCACTATAAGAAGTCCTGTGAATTGGCCTGAGTTCTAACAGTGTTTTACTGACTTTAAAAGTCAACACCTTGAACATAAAAGATGGGTTAGAGCAGTGCTCCCCAACCTTTTTATCGCCGCGG
>NW_017325101.1:0-257 GCF_000935625.1 Nanorana parkeri | reverse complement strand
AGAGGTCAGCATGTACGCAGTGCAGAGGCCAGCGGTGTAATTTAGAGGTCGGATGTCAGCATGTACGCAGTGCTGAGGCCAGCCGTGTAATGTAGAGGTCAGTATGTACGCAGTGCAGAGGCCAGTCTTGTAATGTAGAGGTTGGAGATCAGTATGTAATTCCGCGCAGAGGTCAGCAGTGCAATGTAGAGCTCAGCGGTGTAATAAAGAGGTCACTATGTAACGCAGTGCAGAGGACAGCGGTGTAATATAGAGAT
>NW_017325100.1:0-257 GCF_000935625.1 Nanorana parkeri | reverse complement strand
TTATGAGCTGCCAATCAAAACGCCTGTCTTCATGTACGCGCAATAAAACGTGCATACAAATGTACGCGCAAATCACCACATCCTGCTAACGCGTGTACAAACATGCAAAAACGGTGCCACCTAGGTGTGAACCAGGGCTAAACGTTAAGAAATTCCTTCTCAGCACACAGCATTCACCCAGCTATGCACTGGGCAAAATATTTATTTATTATTATGACATAGTATTTATATAGCACCAACAGTTTGCGTAGCGCTTT
>NW_017325099.1:0-257 GCF_000935625.1 Nanorana parkeri | reverse complement strand
GTGTCCCAGCAATAAATTACTCTGTACGGCCCGCAATATTTAACTAACTGTTCATGAAAACAGATTTTTTTTTTCACTTGGGCACACCATCTTGTCACATTGAAAATGAGTGCACGGTGGCATAGTGATTAGCAAATTCTGCCTTCTCCCTTTCCAATTTGTGTCCTGGTCAAGACACTATCTGCATGGAGTTTTCATGTTCTCCCGGTGATTGTGTGGGTTTCCTCCCACACTCCAAAGGCATGCTGGAAGGTTAA
>NW_017325098.1:0-257 GCF_000935625.1 Nanorana parkeri | reverse complement strand
GACCTTTTTATAGACATGTGTGCCGTCAAAAAACTAAGTTGTTTCATTTCAGATTTTTTGTTATTTCGTTTTCTGGGATTAGGGTCCGAAAGTCAATTAGTTTTGAGATTCGGACACATCCAAAATGTTTGTTTATTTCAAATGTGTTAGATAATTACAAATTAATTTTCATTGCAGCAAAGTGACATTAGAAAACAAAAGTGAAATTTTTATTTTTAACTTTTGACAATCCACAGACACAATAAAAAATAAACATA
>NW_017325097.1:0-257 GCF_000935625.1 Nanorana parkeri | reverse complement strand
GGGGATAGGGATGCTGCCCTGCTGGGGACATGTGGGCTCTTGTTGTCCGATGTTGGTGGGGAGATTATTGGGAGCTGTCTGTCTGAGGGTGGACCCTCAGGTCTCTCGCCATATTGTGGCAGCTGCTCGATCTATCAGTGCTGGCTGCTGGGGGGGGGGCGGTCTGTTCGGACAGCGTCCAATACTGCCTGATCGGCTAGCGGCTGGCTGGGGATAGCACAGGTGCGTCCGTTTGGCGCCTGCGCTACATGAGCCCA
>NW_017325096.1:0-257 GCF_000935625.1 Nanorana parkeri | reverse complement strand
CAAGAATTTACATCATCCCCCTGGCAGGCCAATAGTAAATGCTTATAGGGTCTGTCACTAACAGATTAGGGGCATATGTTGATTTTTTCCTGCAGCCACTCATCCAGAGAAATGAGGCATATCTACGAGACACTAAACACTTAATTCAAACTGTGGAGGGCCTACCTTTTGACTCTCACTGTTTTTTGGTTACAGCAGATATCGTCTCTTTGTACGCTATTATTAATCATCTAGATGCATTATCTTCTGTTCAGTGG
>NW_017325095.1:0-257 GCF_000935625.1 Nanorana parkeri | reverse complement strand
GTTCCCTCCATAGAGCGATATATTTCAAATACTGACTCCCAGAACGGGTGTAGTCTAGGACAACACCACCAAATATGCAAGTACGTTCCTCCCTCTACACTACACCTCCAACATCTGTCGGATATTTCTGGGTTTATCCGTTTAGTACCTTCCGGGCACCTATCCCATCTAGACCAGGGGTCAGCAACCTGCGGCTCCTTGTCCAGGGGTGGAACAACCGCCGGGGCCTCGGGGCCTGAGGCTGTGGGGGTGCCCAG
>NW_017325094.1:0-257 GCF_000935625.1 Nanorana parkeri | reverse complement strand
TGGGGAGAAGCAGTCATGACTGCAACATACCTACAGAACAGTCTACCATCAAAAGCCACTGAAAGAACCCCATTTGAAATATGGCATGGATTGAAGCCTAGCCTAGGGCATGTCATAGTGTTTGGATGTAAAGCTTACACCTATATTTCAAAGGAGATACGATTCAAAATGGAGAACACAGCCATTGAAGGAATTCTGATGGGCTATAGTGAACAAATTAAGGGATATAGAATCCTCCACCCAAAGACTGACAAAGT
>NW_017325093.1:0-257 GCF_000935625.1 Nanorana parkeri | reverse complement strand
TGGGGGCCTGTATTCTGCTGTGGGGGCCTGTATTCCTTTCTGATGACATCTTTATTTAGCTCTGGTGAGAAACTGCCCTGAAATCATCAGTCTGTGTTTTTAAAAAAATATCACATGTCCCTTTAAGAAAAAGTATCCGTAATTAGTATGGGGACATGTTTTCTGCTGTGGTGGCTTGTGTTCCGGTGTGGGGACATGTACTCTGCTGTGGGGGCCTGTATTCTGCTGTGGGGACATGTATTCTGCTGCGGGGGCTT
>NW_017325092.1:0-257 GCF_000935625.1 Nanorana parkeri | reverse complement strand
TCTGCGGTGCCCGCTCCGTTGAGCCACCGCGGGGTCAGGCAACGCCGAAGCCAGCCCTGGAAGAAAACTAAGAGTGAAGGGGCCGCCGGCCGCACCACGAGACGGGCCGGCGTGCATGACGGTGACGTCATCACCGCGAGTTCGGCCCTGCGAGGGCCCAGCCGAGGCCTTCCTTTGCCCGCCACGGCGCCCGCAACGCTGAGCCACCGGAGGGTTAGGCACCACAATAGGCAGCCCTGGAAGTAAGCCGACATGAG
>NW_017325091.1:0-257 GCF_000935625.1 Nanorana parkeri | reverse complement strand
CATCACCTCTGGTGAGTTTCCTGTAAGGATGGGAGCACATTGAAGGTTGATGGTGTGGAACCCACTTTGGGATTTTATGATTTATGTATTTTAATCTTATTAAGAGGTGGTTGTCAACCAAGATGGAGGAAAGCCAGTGGACGTGTTGTACCTTGATTTTGCAAAAGCATTTGATACGTTTAATTTACAAACTTTAATCTTTGTGCATTGATGAAATAATGTGTACAGGTATTCCTCACTTAACGACCGAGTTCCGT
>NW_017325090.1:0-257 GCF_000935625.1 Nanorana parkeri | reverse complement strand
CCTTCTCCCCATCCCCCCCTTCCCCAGTACTAATACCTTTCAGTGAACTGTCCTCTCTACAGGTATGGATCTACTATCTATACCACATACAGCGCAGCCCTGATTTTGACTTTTGCTTGTAAATTGCAAGCACTAATTTGTCAGCACTGGCCATGCTGACCAATGAGAAGTGCTTTTTAAAGTGTCCCAATAGGGTTTTACTTCAAATTATTTTTGTATATATCAGGACAAGTAGTTTGGGCCCCCGCTTTAGTCCT
>NW_017325089.1:0-257 GCF_000935625.1 Nanorana parkeri | reverse complement strand
CAACCTTTAACCTGTCTGTTTGCCCTCAAACCTGCTTGTTTTAACATACATTCACTGTAACATGCAGTTTGTGCGTTGACATTTATTTTGAATGGCACCCCAACACAATCTGCACTAGAGTAGTGCCCCATTGATGCAGATCTCTGCTTTAACACCTGACCTCTTTCACTGTTTGGTTTATATAAAAGTAGGCCCTACAAGTTTTTAGGATTTTATATCCTAAAAGCTACATCACATGCAATATTGAGTCAGTTTGG
>NW_017325088.1:0-257 GCF_000935625.1 Nanorana parkeri | reverse complement strand
TTTCACAAAATTGGCTCATAGAGGATTGGAATGACTGCAGTTAATTAAGAGTGTCCTTTCTGAATTTTGGAACGCAAGAATGATCTTTAAAACCAACTGGGACTTTTATTTCTCATTATTGCTTTTCCTTTGTGCTAACGTTAAAAATAACTCAGCTTAGTGCAAATTAAATAACTTTGACAGTTACATAGTAGTTTTATTTTTAGAGATTTTGACACTCAGTGACGGGCCTTGTCATGGCCGCGGGCCGAGCCCGA
>NW_017325087.1:0-257 GCF_000935625.1 Nanorana parkeri | reverse complement strand
GCAGTAATGCCTTTTGGCTTATGCAATGCACCAGCCACTTTTCAAAACTTCATAAACGACATTTTCAGAGACCTCTTAGACGTTTGCGTCATCATCTATCTAGATGACATATTAGTCTATTCAGAAAACCTTCAAGATCACCGAAAACACGTTCGCTGGGTTCTAGCGAGACTAAGGGCCCACAGCTTGTATGTGAAGTTAGAAAAATGCGTGTTCGAGACTGATTCGCTCCCTTTTCTTGGGTACATCATCTCACC
>NW_017325086.1:0-257 GCF_000935625.1 Nanorana parkeri | reverse complement strand
CCATGTCCATGATGGCGTCCCTACGCTTGGTGACATACAATATCAGGGGCCTTAATGCCCCCGCCAAAAGGCATCAAGTACCGGCTGAGTTACACAGAATGCGGGCTGACGTGGTCTTCTTGCAGGAGACTCATATCTCTCATGACTCTGCATTACGTTTGCATTCTGGGTACTTTCCACACTGGTACCATTGCAGGTCCCCTACCAAGCGGGGGGGTGGGGTCGCCATAGGATTTGGAAAGGATATTCCCTTCACG
>NW_017325085.1:0-257 GCF_000935625.1 Nanorana parkeri | reverse complement strand
GGGATAGACCCGAATGACTGCGATAGATTTCAACATTACCTATTCACAGTGGGGAAAGCAGCACAGGGACTTAAATATTTGGGTATGATGGATTTGTACACACAGACTGATGGGCAGCAGGGGGACGGAGCTGGGTAAGAAATATATATATATATAGGGGCAGGATTTTATTCCAGCAGGTAAATGGTGGCCTTGGATGGACAATCATTTTGCCATCCTTCTGGAGGTAAAGGCCACTAATGGGCCACATAAAAAGT
>NW_017325084.1:0-257 GCF_000935625.1 Nanorana parkeri | reverse complement strand
TTCATGTAGACATTTGGTTGCTATATATGGCATTAGAATTAAACAAACAAACAAAATAGAGGCGCAAAGAGGTTACTTGAGGAGAACTTCTACTTTGTGCAGTACTGGAAACCTGGCAGAGGATAGCTTACATGACAGGGTGGCAAATATCCAAGGAGGGACAGGGTTAGTAGAAGGGGGTAGGGGTATGCATGTATGTCATGATCAATGTGACAGTTAGCCCTCATTCACACGGGTAACGGCCGGCCTGTACAGAT
>NW_017325083.1:0-258 GCF_000935625.1 Nanorana parkeri | reverse complement strand
TTCATGCAAAATATTTACTGAAAATGGCAAATTCCTCACTCATCTAATGACTGCTGCATTACCTTTGTGTGGAAGTCAATGCACAACACTGGGATTTTGCCACATGGATTGTACCAATGAGTTTTTGGGAGAAGATTTTCTTTTCTAGCAACATCAAAGTGTTTTTAACTTTTAAAGCTGAACTCCAGCCAGATATAAAAGACACACATCAGTGCAACTCTGTATTCATTAACACATTTTTAAATGCATTTTCTTTTA
>NW_017325082.1:0-258 GCF_000935625.1 Nanorana parkeri | reverse complement strand
TGGATTTTTATTTAATGTTTTATATGTCTCCTGATCTCCTAAAATATTGGACATTTCTTCTTCATAGTATGTTTTGTCTAATAAGACTACTCCTCCTCCCTTATCTGCTGGGCGAATGACAATTTCCTTATTTTCTTCTAGCAGTTTTAATCCTTTATCTATATAATCCTTATTTCTTTTGTTCTTTATTTTTAGTCCTCTTAGTTCTTCCTCTACCATAACTTTAAACACCTCGATGTGATGGCTCGTTTTCGTATT
>NW_017325081.1:0-258 GCF_000935625.1 Nanorana parkeri | reverse complement strand
GTCGTCAGATAGGTTGGGGAGGGGAGTGGCTTGGATGTATTGGTCAATGGTAGGATGAGTTGGAGTGGAGGGAGGTGATGAGGGTTGTTTGTGTAAGTGATATAGGTCAGAATAATAGGAGTGGAATGCCTTTGCGATAAGTTCGGAGTTATGAACCACTAGGGAAGAACTGGATACAATTTTGGGGATAAACGTTCGAGCTCGTTTAGCGCGGATCGAGCGGGCAAGCATGCGGCTACATTTATCTCCGTGTTCGTA
>NW_017325080.1:0-258 GCF_000935625.1 Nanorana parkeri | reverse complement strand
GTGGCAGTGTTATTTTAAGTTATAATTACACTGCCACACTAAAGAAACTCAGGAAAGAGAGTTAAATTGCACTGTGTAATCCTTCTATAGTATGGCAGTGTATTTATAACTTAAAATAACACTACCTCCCCAGTGAAGCTGGGCAGGACCGGCCTTAGAGTGTGCGAGCTGTGCGGCCGCACAGGGTGCCATGGCAATAAAGGCGCCAGGCGGCCGGCACAGCTCGTCCTCGGGGCGGCTTCTCTCCTCCTCACCGCT
>NW_017325079.1:0-258 GCF_000935625.1 Nanorana parkeri | reverse complement strand
GCTGTTCAGGGAGTATATCCAAAAGGTCTCTCTCTGACATAATCTTTTGAATCTTGTGCCTTCATCTAAGTTGTCCGGTATTACCTCTATGCCAAATACTTTGAGTCCCTCAGGATTGGAACTATGGGACTCTAAAAAGTGTCTGGGCACAGAGTGATCGTCAGCTTTTTTGAGAATCTTACGCTTATGCTCTCCAAATCTAGTTCTCAAAGTTCTGATCGTGCGACCCACATAAAGTTTGCCACAAGGGCAAATAAT
>NW_017325078.1:0-258 GCF_000935625.1 Nanorana parkeri | reverse complement strand
TTTTTGTGCCAAAAGCATTGTGATTTACGCTCTAATAGTTTCTTTAGTTTGAACATGAATGTGCTAAGTTCCGATTCCCTGGATATAGAACTGATATGGCTAGTTTGTATTTTCCCCATTAATCCATCCCAAGCTGAGCTCCATATATTTGACATTATTGTGTGCTTTCTTTCTTTTAGATAATAAAACGTAAGGTTTAGAGTATTTCACCTTTGGCGGTTCCGGGAGTACATTGATTCAGGTAGGTATAGTGATTAC
>NW_017325077.1:0-258 GCF_000935625.1 Nanorana parkeri | reverse complement strand
GTCAGTTTCAGGATGACAGCGGCTCTCTGCGTGGCTGAGCATGGGATGGGTAAGTATCATTGATATTTACCGATCCTCCGTGTGAGAAGGACAAACACTGGAGCAATCGTCTGATCACTCCAGTGTTTGTAAATAACTGGGGACACATAGCACTATGTGTCCCCAGTTATAAATGAACAGGCTGTGATTTATATCACAGCCTGTTCATTTAAGATTACACCAATGGGGAGAAGCACTCAGTACAGATGCTCCTCCCCA
>NW_017325076.1:0-258 GCF_000935625.1 Nanorana parkeri | reverse complement strand
ACATAGCACCGCGTCTGCAGATCTGGACCTGATCAGGACCTAAAAATCATGTAAAAAGGCATTTAAGGTCTCCGAACTTCCCCTCAACTTAAAGGATTTCTTAAGCCACCTGACTGCATGTGCTCAAGATGAAGTGCCTGTTTGCGACTAAGGGAAAAGTATGCTCTGTGGGTTCTTTATTTTGTGTACATCTGCAACCTATTGGAGGGCTAGTATATTTTTTTATAAATTCTTTTATTTATCTTTTTCGTGTTTTTT
>NW_017325075.1:0-258 GCF_000935625.1 Nanorana parkeri | reverse complement strand
TGTGTTAAACAATTTCTGTTCACAAAGAGTGGCAATAAGGAAGCTTGGGATATCACAGTCTGCTCTAAGGACAATGGCTATGGGTTCTATTACCAAGGTGAAACACACTTACACAGCCCTAGACTATCTAAGCTGAGGTATGGTCCATGGGTCATGGAGCCAGTTGCTATTTGGTACGATCTGGCAAAATGGATCTCTGATCCATTTATTTTTCCGGACCCGGCCGGAGTCGGGGGTAATCAGGTGCAAATGGATGCC
>NW_017325074.1:0-258 GCF_000935625.1 Nanorana parkeri | reverse complement strand
GTTCTGTCTGTGTGTGGGTCTCTGGTGAGGGAGAGGATGAGCTGGGTGTCGTCGGCGTAGGAGATGATGCTGAGGTTGTGTTGACGGGCGACTTGTGCGAGGGGGGCCATGTACACGTTGAACAGCGTCGGGCTGAGGGAGGAGCCTTGGGGTACGCCGCAGATGATGTCGGTGGCTTCGGATCTGAAGGGGGGGAGGCGGACTCTCTGGGTTCTGCCGGAGAGGAAGGACGTGGTCCAGTCGAGGGCCTTCTCTTGT
>NW_017325073.1:0-258 GCF_000935625.1 Nanorana parkeri | reverse complement strand
TGTGAGTGGTCAGTGGGGGCTGTGAGTGGTCAGTGCGGGCTCACCAGGATGATGGGGTGAGGCTCTCCATTCAGGAATATTAGAGGGCAGCTCGCTCTTCACTAGGGCCCCGAGAGGCCTGTTTATTAGGATGTCAGTCTGCTGCCGAGGACTTCAATGGCGGGGGAGGTGATAAATAATATAGACACTGAGAAGATTCCTTTATTCTTGTGTCTACAAGAAGGAAAGGACCTCCACGGTAGTTTTCTCAGAGATACT
>NW_017325072.1:0-258 GCF_000935625.1 Nanorana parkeri | reverse complement strand
ATGCTGTAAAGTAAGAATGATTTCAGAAATAGTGTTAATAGTTTATTGAAGAAACTTGGCAGGTAGGTTTTTCCAAACATCTTGGACAACTAACCAGGGCCGGTCTTAGGGGTGTGCGAGCTAGGTTTTGTGTAGTCTAGGTTTTGTGTTCTGTTTTCCATTTTTACTTTTCTAGATATACTGACTTAAAAAAGGCAACCTGACACTTTATTTTTTCCAAATAAAGTTTTTATTATTAGATTACAAACGTAAAAGACA
>NW_017325071.1:0-258 GCF_000935625.1 Nanorana parkeri | reverse complement strand
CTAACCCTGAGGTGGGAGTTGAGGAGGAAGTGATCAGTTGTGGCTGTGAGAGAGAACGGCTGTATTGTTGTGCCTTGCTGGCAGGACTTCTATTCCTGGGAAAGGACTCCCCCAGGTTTGGGACGTTTTCAACAAGTCGGCGAGACACTTTTATTTTCTGTTATTTCTGCTGAATTGAAGCTCTTTTATGTTACGGAAGAAAAATAAAGACTTTGTGGTTAAAGGAAAAGCCGGTGCGAGTGCTCTGTGAGCTCCCCA
>NW_017325070.1:0-258 GCF_000935625.1 Nanorana parkeri | reverse complement strand
TATTGATCAATGAAGAAATTGATAACATGATAGTAGATTGAGCAATTTGGGATGGTTGACACTGGAGGAGCAAATACTTGTCTTGACGTTTCGCGCACACAGGTGCTTTTTCAGGAGATAGGGGATATCAGTTTCGTAGGCTATTGTGTGTGCAATCAGGCGGACCTATCCAGGCGACCCACCCAAACGCGTAGTCCTAGAGGTGACTTTCTTTCTTTGTAAAAGAAAAATAAGTTAAACGATCACTTTAAGCATCAG
>NW_017325069.1:0-258 GCF_000935625.1 Nanorana parkeri | reverse complement strand
TGAAGTGCGTCTCCTGTAGGAAGACCACTTGTGATCGCATCACCTTCAAATCTGCCAACACTCTGTGTCTTTTTTCCGGCACATTAAGGCCGCGGACGTTTAGGGAAGTGAGGAGAAGGGAAGCCATCCTCAACCCGACTGCAGGGTTACCCTCCCGGGTGGGAGCAGACCACAGGGAGGAAAGGAAGGGGAATGCTAAAGCGGAGACCAAGGCAGTTACAGTACAGGTTGCCCCAGTTTGCAAGGAAGTGAGAGAGA
>NW_017325068.1:0-258 GCF_000935625.1 Nanorana parkeri | reverse complement strand
GATGGGGTGGTCATAATAATCTGGCCACTCAGTGTAGATCAATGTATCTGTGTGTATCTGAGTATAGATCAATGTATCTGTATGTATCTGAGTATAGATCTATGTATCCGAGTTATAGATCTATGTATCTGAGCTATAGATCTATGTATCCGAGTTATAGATCTATGTATCTGAGCTATAGATCTATGTATCTGAGCTATAGATCTATGTATCCGAATTATAGATCTATGTATCCGAGTTATAGATCTATGTATCTGA
>NW_017325067.1:0-258 GCF_000935625.1 Nanorana parkeri | reverse complement strand
AAAATTTATTTCAGCCAAAAAACGAATTCAGGGGCACATCTGAGAACCTAATCCTATGTTAACACTATACATTCAAATATTTGTGAATAACTGACCATTACACCTACCTACACCTATGGCCAAAAGTGGACATCCCTCCAAATATTCAGTTCAGGAGTTTCCAATAAAGAGTATTGTAAATGCGACATCACACACATTTTTTTTAGATAATTTTGTACTTCCATCCTTGTGACAACAGTTTAGGGAAGGCTCTTTTCT
>NW_017325066.1:0-258 GCF_000935625.1 Nanorana parkeri | reverse complement strand
TTCAGAAGGCAGACTCTGTGAGAGTTGTGACACAAGGAAGTACATACTCAAGGTTGAAAAAAATCACTCGCATTCCAGCTTAAATTCAGTCAATATTTTTTGACCTCTGCAGTGTCACATCATATACCGGTAGTAGCGACGTTTCGGAATGTACATCCTCAGTAATTTAGAAACTTTTGGATCCGTTAGGTTATTAGGAGCGGGATAGAACTTATGAAAATTGAATACAGAAATACATATTTATTTTTAGTTTTTGAC
>NW_017325065.1:0-258 GCF_000935625.1 Nanorana parkeri | reverse complement strand
TGTTCGCCCGCCGAGCGTCCTGCACAGGGCACAGAGAACGATGACTCCGCCCAATCATGGCTCACCCTGTAACAGCTGTCATTGCTAGCTCCGCCCACACGTTTGTATGTTAGCGGCATCTGTCACAATGCCATTCTGCGGCCGGTGTTCGTCGTGTTTGCCGCGGATTCCACCGGGGACACATTTTTGGGGTTTTTGATGGCAGTCCGGTGTTACTTCATCTTTAATTTAACCCTTTAGATAATTTTTTTCACAAGG
>NW_017325064.1:0-258 GCF_000935625.1 Nanorana parkeri | reverse complement strand
TATGGCAAAAGGTCCTGTGATACCCATATTTTCTAGCGTAGAAAACATAAAAGGCAAGCTTAACCTATCAAAAGCTTTTTCAGCATTCAGGCTCAAGAGAAAGGTGGGTTCCTGTCTGCGTTCAGCAATATCCAGAAGATTGATTATTCGGCGTGTATTATCTCCCGCTTGTCTATTGAGGACACAGCCTACTTGGTCCGTATGGATGAGAGTAGGTAGTATCCGGGCTAGTCTGTTGGCTAATACTTTAGTATAGAT
>NW_017325063.1:0-258 GCF_000935625.1 Nanorana parkeri | reverse complement strand
CTTGAGGGCGGGTGGGCGTCTTTAGACGTCCTATCCCGTCCTGCTCGTGCACGCCGCTAGGCAGCGGGCACGAGCGGGAAACCGGCTTTGAATGTAAATGGCCAGCGATGGCTGTTTTCATACAAGCGTTCGGGCGTCTGCAGAGACGCCCGATCGCTTGTAATATGCGGTCGGGTGTGCGCCCCTCCGTCGCCGCCGCTGCTGGCGATCCTGGGCCCCGCTGTTCCCGGTGTGAGCCCGGGACCAGCACAGCAGCTC
>NW_017325062.1:0-258 GCF_000935625.1 Nanorana parkeri | reverse complement strand
TGACTGCTTCCTCCAAGGGAGTTTTTCATCTTGTTTTTTGTACTTTTTTTATTTTATTTTTTTACTTTTGTACTTCAAACCAGACTGCAGCCTTTTGGAGAACTCATATGGTCTTTTGGATTACCCTTCCCGAACGCGGAGGAGGCGCCATGTGCCCGTGGTCAGCACTGCTCGCCTTATGCGAATGTTGATTTTTTTTGTTCCTGTTTTTCCTCCTTGAGTAGTTTTGCATTTAATATTCTGTTACCGTTACTTACA
>NW_017325061.1:0-258 GCF_000935625.1 Nanorana parkeri | reverse complement strand
TGTGACCTGTCAATGCTCTAGCTGATGGAGATGTGTAATCTTTAGTAACCCTTTGGTCTTATTTGGGGCTATCAATCAATTGGAGACAATCTGATCTATGTTAATACGCACAATATATCTTGCAAGGTCTCGGGGGGCTCAGGGGGATGATTACCCCTCGCTGTATGACTCTTTTCTTTACTAAAACTGTTTTTGTGTGTTTAGAATGTGTATAAAGAGGGATTTTATTAAAGTTAAAAACAAAAACATGGTGGTGGA
>NW_017325060.1:0-258 GCF_000935625.1 Nanorana parkeri | reverse complement strand
GGCCTGGAGAGAGCTGCTTCACATCACACCCCGTTTAGCACGAAGACCCCTGCGTTCACCGTTGAGCTAGGTCTTCAGGGTGAAGCAGGTGGTTATGTTATGGGTTAGACTAGCAACTAGCTTGAGGCCACAGATATATGATTTCCCCTTGTGACACGGCAGACAGATTTAGGCGGGTATATAGCTCTGATGCAGCATAATCGGTTACCAAGCATTCAGGCATACGGCTATGAGATAGATTCATTTGCGGTACAACAG
>NW_017325059.1:0-258 GCF_000935625.1 Nanorana parkeri | reverse complement strand
TGAACCACGGGTACCCATACCGGAACGTTTCACCGGGGACCGAAGTAAATTCTGTGCATTCCAAAACGCATGCAAATTATACTTCCTGCTGCAACCCCGTACTTTTTCCTCCGACACCACTAAGGTGGGGTTCATCATCTCCTTATTAACGGGAGAACCTCAAGCTTGGGCACATCGTCTCCTCTAACAAGAAAATTCCCTCTTGGATTCAGTCGGATCCTTCTTTGGCGGCATGGCATTGATGTATGACGATCCACA
>NW_017325058.1:0-258 GCF_000935625.1 Nanorana parkeri | reverse complement strand
GGTCTATTTATAAACAATTTGCAGAGCCATTCGCCCTGCGAGTCTCTGTGAACGTTCGTCCCGTGCACACAGAGGCAAAAATAAAGGTTCTAAGGTAATGTAATACCTCATTATGCCCAACAGATGGAGCTGAGGAGCACAGGAGAGAAATACTTCCCCCCTGGCTTTGGAGAGATTTCCTCTCACTTCCTGTTGTATGTACAGAGACTGGAAATTAACGGAAATCTCTCAAATGGGAAAAAGAAAACCTTGACAGAG
>NW_017325057.1:0-258 GCF_000935625.1 Nanorana parkeri | reverse complement strand
CATGCAAGGGCCGCATGCAGCCCCCCAAGGCAGAGCCCCGGTCCCGCCCACTGCTGGTCGGCCAGAGGGGCCTAACGCCCACAAGACAGGGCTGAGAGGAGGCCCAGATGACCCTGCAGGGCGCCATTCACCTGCAGTTGCATCAGATTCGTCACCTGACATGGAGGATTCGGATTTTGTGTCCTGGCGGGAATGCCTCAAACACATCCCCACCAAAAAGGACTTTAAACTCCTGATCCATGAAGTGAGGGAGACCTG
>NW_017325056.1:0-258 GCF_000935625.1 Nanorana parkeri | reverse complement strand
CACGACCAGAGGGTAAGCCCGCTCAAAGTGCGAGGGGGGGGGCCTAATTACCCGTATGTCAGAGCGGGGGAAACCGCGGATGCGGCTCCTGAGTCCCGATGCAGGGGAGGGCGGATCGACCTCTCCCAGGTGTCACCCCGGCATATCATATGGAACCTTCACAAGGTATCAGGTGTCCACCGCCCCCCCGGGCACCGCAGACAACACCCAGGGTGCTCACCAGCTACGTAGCAGCAGAAGCCGTTAATGAACTTCCGT
>NW_017325055.1:0-258 GCF_000935625.1 Nanorana parkeri | reverse complement strand
CACCATCAGGGATACTCTGGCAGAAGAAGCCCCAGGAACAGCCTGTCCCTTTAAGGGAGCATGGATCCGCCTCCCAGCCGCTGTCACTCTCAGTGCAGCAGACTGAACAGCTACAGTAGAGGTGGGAGGAGCAGCCGGGAGCACACAAATCTCCTCCCCACCTTCAGCAGTAGGTCTCCAGCGACGAGCCCTCCCCCCGCTTCGCGATTCGGCTGAGGGGGGAGGCCGCATTCAGAATGGCAGCCTGGAAGGAAGGGG
>NW_017325054.1:0-258 GCF_000935625.1 Nanorana parkeri | reverse complement strand
TGGCCTATTATAACAAAGGAACCATAGTACCTACTGCTCCATCATCTCCTAGCACTTCTCACCCAGATCGGGGCATGCTAAACCAGGAACCTTGAACAAGGGAGCTGAAGCAATCGTTGAGCAGCTCGAGGCAGGCTCCACCCAGCCGCCACTGTTAAACCACAAAGTGAGTGAAAGGGCAGAGGGGAGTTGGTGATGGGCCCAGTGCCGTCTTTAATATTGACTGGACTCAGGGCAAACATTTTCTTGGGCCTCCTT
>NW_017325053.1:0-258 GCF_000935625.1 Nanorana parkeri | reverse complement strand
GGGGCGGGCACAGCTGGCTCTGTCTCTAGATAGGCGCACGCTCACGCAGCTGGGCGGATCTCCACAGTAATGTCGGCTGCGGCGGTCTCCGTATACCTGAGCTGTAGCTCCCTATATACTGAGCTTTGGGGTGACGGGAGGACGCTGGTATATGTCCCCCTCTGACCTGGGGGCGGGGCTATGGGGGAAAGCTCAGACCCCGTAGTTCTCCTTTAATATAAAATGTAACTATATCCGGTTTGGTACTACGGACCCCAA
>NW_017325052.1:0-258 GCF_000935625.1 Nanorana parkeri | reverse complement strand
ATCTTTTACTGCTTTGCCCCCCTTTAGGTCTATTCGGAGAAAACGTTATCTTCGCCTTGCTGACATTCACCTTTCGAGTGCTGAACTGCTTCATGGTGCAGACCAGCTTTGTTCCAGATGAATACTGGCAATCCCTGGAAGTTGCTCATAATATGACTTTTAAATATCCTTTATGTAATACCAGTGTACTGTAATCATGGATAGAGTCATGTTTAATCACAAGTGAATGCATTTTACAGTTCTTAAAGCAAAACTCAA
>NW_017325051.1:0-258 GCF_000935625.1 Nanorana parkeri | reverse complement strand
TATGGGAATAGAGTAATTGAAGGTAAATCATATTTTTCCCGAAGGGTAGCATAAGGCAATAGAGTTCTGGTGACTCTATCTGTGATGTCCTTAAATGTAAATAATCCCTTGGAGTGCCATGGATCTTATCCATTTTTGTGTCAGACTAGGTTGGAGGGCGGAGTTCCACAGGAAAGGAGTCAGAGACGATTTTTCAGATGCCAAATTATAAACATATCTGGCTTGGTTCCAGAGTGTCAGCTGGAGAAGCGTAGGAGA
>NW_017325050.1:0-258 GCF_000935625.1 Nanorana parkeri | reverse complement strand
GACTATAGCCTCGCACATGACATCTTGTTGGTCTTTGTCGAGGCAAACGTCAAACACGCAGTCACTAAAGCTGCCTTCTGGGTCCACCACTGCATGGCAATCACGGAAAGGTCCATTCTTATCTATTAGAATTCCACAACCAGATTTACTGCTGCGGTACTTGTGTTCCAAATCTTTTTTGGTAGGGCAGTCGGCCTTATCATCTTCAGTACACCCATGTATGGTTTGTACTTTCCAGCTTTGCCCAAAGATTGTTGG
>NW_017325049.1:0-258 GCF_000935625.1 Nanorana parkeri | reverse complement strand
TGCTTACATTCAGCACCGGGGTGGAAAACAGCTCTAAAAAATATTCAATAAAACCTCTTTATTTAGCAGGAATGAGTGACAAAATTTTGGTAAAATTTCCCTACAATTATTGTTAATTGATTTTGCCACAAATGTCCAAAAAAACTTAGTTAGTTTTGGAAGCAAGTAGAAATTTCAAAGAAACATCATAAAATTCTACTGCTCATCCCAATAAATTTCTAGAAGCTTCCCCAGCATCTGCAGGACAGAATTGTACGG
>NW_017325048.1:0-258 GCF_000935625.1 Nanorana parkeri | reverse complement strand
GAGAAGGCCTTTGATTCGGTAGATTGGAGGTACTTGCAAGCAGTCCTGGAAAAATTGGGATTTGGCCCTGTATTCTGTAAGTGGGTAGCGGTATTGTATAGCCAGCCTAGAGCTGCCATAAAAATGGGGGGGATTTTGTCCTCAAGTTTTCCGATCCTTAGGGGCACAAGGATCACCCGGACTGTTTGCATTGGCGATGGAACCAATTACATCTGTCATCAGACAGTCCGTGGGGATCCGGGGTCTTAGAGTAGGCAG
>NW_017325047.1:0-258 GCF_000935625.1 Nanorana parkeri | reverse complement strand
CATGTGAAAATAAAATTATACACACAAAACAAAATTTATACTTGACCCTTTTACTCCCATCCACTCTCCCCTCTCATATCTATACATAGTGCTTTAAATCTTCAGCCATTTATATATGTGTTCCACTTATTATTCCATTAATTCCTCAATTTTATTCAATATAAACCCTAGGAGAATGCATCGCCCACAGTGGGGGAAGGGGAAGGATCTTGTGGTTTAATAATAGCGTGATATCCCAGTATTGCCTATAGTGAACTT
>NW_017325046.1:0-258 GCF_000935625.1 Nanorana parkeri | reverse complement strand
GTTTTTGTAGTTCACGCAGGTTGACATGCATGTGGGAATTTGATGGAGGAGAAGGGACCGAAGTAATAGTTACATCGGTTACTTCCCCCCACGGTGGGGACCCAAGGTTAATACTGACAAGGATTGATCCACATTTAATTTGCGACTGCATGTTATCTATGTTTTTAATGGTATTCAGTGAGTTAAATGTGTTAACGTATATGTTTTTTCAATAAAGTTATCTTTTTTACAATTAATTGACTTGTCCGGATCCCTAAG
>NW_017325045.1:0-258 GCF_000935625.1 Nanorana parkeri | reverse complement strand
TCGGCTGCCCTCGGCAGCTTCGTGAATAGACCCCTATATGCCATAAACAATTGCAATGTTATTTTTTTGAATACACTATTTTCCCTTTTGTTCATTTATTTTATGTATGTCTGTGCTACTGATATCTTCCAGCCGTTTTCAGCCACTTCATGTCTACATCCACTCGTTCCAGTAATGGACCAGCTTCCCGATGGTAGCAAAGATGGACCACGCCTGGGTGATATGTGTCAACACAACTGCATGCAGTCTCCACCAGGA
>NW_017325044.1:0-258 GCF_000935625.1 Nanorana parkeri | reverse complement strand
GGGGGGAGGGGACATTAGAGTGTAAGCTCCTCTGTACTCTGTACAGCACTGCGGCATATGTCAGAGCTATATAAGTAGCAACTGCTGAGTGCTGCAAGCCACCTTCTCATGTATTATAAGATTCGCTCCTTCCAGCTATGTGAGCGGGATAATTCAAACTTATGGTGATCATCATCAGGAAGTAGGTGGTGACCCCGTATGATGTCTGAACAAAGATGGTGCCGTCCTTCTGCAGAGAGAAGCAGATGAAGTCATTGT
>NW_017325043.1:0-258 GCF_000935625.1 Nanorana parkeri | reverse complement strand
ACATTCAGCCCGGCTCCGGACACGGAGCTGAATGTACACTGTGGAGCCGCCGCCGCCGCTCGTATACTACGCGTGGTCTGATCAGATCACTTGTATCAATGTCGTTCCTGCTCGCACCCCCCGCTCTCCCGGAGGACCCCGAAAACTAAGGCACAGCGGCTCAGCCATAGACTAGGAACGTCTGCGCTACGGGCTCCCTGTGTGTTCTCTGAGACCGCTGTCATCACAGCGCCCCCTGTCCCGGCTGTCAGGAACTAC
>NW_017325042.1:0-258 GCF_000935625.1 Nanorana parkeri | reverse complement strand
GTATATTAGTGTTTTTTTAATTATTATTTAATTTGTTATATTTTTCTTTAAAACAAATGTATCACTGATTTATGCCCTGTGTATATACAGTGCTAATTAAATATTAATATTTTAAATGTATTTTGCTAATACTGTTTGGAAAAAATAGTTTAGAAAAACAGCAAAAACTATATGCATCAAGGCAAATTATTTAAACATTAAAATAATTGTAATATGTCATGTACATTAAATTTCATCATGGATCACCTCTCTTGTTCA
>NW_017325041.1:0-258 GCF_000935625.1 Nanorana parkeri | reverse complement strand
ACTGTACCCTAGTACAATGGAGATGACTCCAGAGCGCAGCACTACTTTGGTGTATAACCAAGGGGCAGAAAAGAGCTAGGCCAAAAAACTAAAAATGCAGGGGACCACAGCAAAGCGTAGGGAACTGCTGGTGTACTGGGAATATTGGGATATGTAGGTACAAGTCATTGATGTATACAGAAGTAAGCACATCTCCCTGGTAAAGGAAGGATATGGCAAACCTGGTTTATTTTTATTCCATGCTGAATTTCTGAGCTT
>NW_017325040.1:0-258 GCF_000935625.1 Nanorana parkeri | reverse complement strand
GGGATTTCTTTGCTTAGGGGACAAATTTGTGTTGATTATAATCCCTGTCTATACTGAGTTATAGACATGACAGGAGGGAAAATCTACAGGAGCCAGTGCATTGCACCCGCAATACATTGTTCCACTGAAATGCTTTTACTGGCCTAAATGCACAAAATCATAAATGCACATTTCTTTTTGGGATCAAAAAATGATTTTTCCCACTGTTGGAGCAAATTGAACTATGCCTAATAGGGTTTTTTTTGCCTTCCTCTGGAT
>NW_017325039.1:0-258 GCF_000935625.1 Nanorana parkeri | reverse complement strand
GTGATGAGAATTATTTAATTTAAAACGTATTGGGTTATACACTAAGGAGCCGAAGGATCTAGCTGTAGCTCTGGCTGATCCTTTGGCTCACTTTGGCGGCCAGAGCCCTGCTGTATGGGCTATTCACAAGGACGTCACGACCGGCTCTGCCTGGGACCTGCTGGAAGACTCTGGTAGGTCCCGGCCAAATGAAAACAGTTGGGCGGAGTTAGCAGTGATGTCACCGCTAGCTCTACCCAATTGTTTATATTTTGCCGG
>NW_017325038.1:0-258 GCF_000935625.1 Nanorana parkeri | reverse complement strand
AGTACCTGGATGGCAATAGCAGAGTTTTTCTCAACACATACTTTGCTGACGCCATTCTACTTTTTTTGGTATTTGACGAACTCTGGTGGTAGGTGGATGTCATTTTTATATATGCTGGGGATCGACCTGGAGTGGAGCCTGGGCCATGACAGCTTCCTCTTCAAGATGTTTTCCACTGCCTTACTATTCTTGCATGTGGCTAACATCTTTTCCATAAGGCTGAATTTCGGCTGGATCAGGCAGCGTACACGGAAAAGG
>NW_017325037.1:0-258 GCF_000935625.1 Nanorana parkeri | reverse complement strand
GAATTGTGGGACTTGCTCGCAGTTTTCAGATGTTGCGTTGCTTGGTTTGTGTCACACAGAACTCCACACATGGCTGCTGATGGGACATAAAAGGTAGTCGTTACAAGGCATTACCTTGTAGTGCTGGCGATGGTCATGCTCTGTTGTAATCCAGTATGGGAATGTATGTTAGAAGCTTCATATAGATGCTGTTCAATGTAAACACAGACATGTGTCTTCTAATATTGACATTACATGAATAAACATTGACTGCTTAGA
>NW_017325036.1:0-258 GCF_000935625.1 Nanorana parkeri | reverse complement strand
TGTAAGCCTCTCAAAGTCATAGTGCCCAATTCATAATTCATATACAGTGTGTAATCTTATATACTGTATATAAATAATCTATCTAAGTAAATAAAAGAGAGATAATGTTACTATAAAAGGTTTCTACAATATAAAGCACAATTTGCATTTTTGTTTTTAAAAATAGAAAAGCCTTATTTATTCATATCACCCATATACATTTTTACATGTTTTAATCACATATATTTTGAAGTAACAAAACCTGAACTGAACCTACAG
>NW_017325035.1:0-258 GCF_000935625.1 Nanorana parkeri | reverse complement strand
GTCCTGGGGTTGAAGCTAGCCGAAGGATCAGCCGAAGCTACGGTTTGATCCTTCGGCAGCTTAGTGAATAGACCCCATAATGTTTGGGGGTTTTAAGTAATTTTCAGGCCTAAAATGTGGAATATAACATGGGTGCAAAAAATGAAAAAAGGCCTCATTCATGAAGGGGTTAAACTGTCGCATCCCTAATTTCTGGTGCATATAATTACTAGATTGTAAATTCTCAGGAGGAGGACCTTTCTAACCCCCCTGTGTTGA
>NW_017325034.1:0-258 GCF_000935625.1 Nanorana parkeri | reverse complement strand
CGTCGTCCGGTCGCGGTCTCTTGGGGTCCTGCATCGGGGCAGCTAGCAGTCTCCCGGCCGTGGGGGAATCGGAGTCGTCAGCCGCCCATGTTGGTGACTCTGCCAGGCTGCTGTGAGTCGGTGAGGCCCGCCCGGGCGCCATCTTGGACGCCCGTGTGACCGGGGTATTTGTGGCCGCGATGGGTATGCGACGGGCGTGCGTCGTAGCGTCCGGTCACGGTCCCCAGGGGTCCCGTACCTGAGGTTCTATCGGCCTCT
>NW_017325033.1:0-258 GCF_000935625.1 Nanorana parkeri | reverse complement strand
CTATTTACTTTGTTAACCTCCCTTCCCCGTTTATATATCCAAAATGGTAGTTACACTTTAAAAATGTTGAAATTCCTTTAATATATCAAAGCACATGCAAGATTTTAGAGATTGGGTGTACATTATCACTCACATTTATTCTGTGAAAGTTAATACTCCAATTTGCGCCAGCTCTGGATGGAATAAATCGATCTCCGTGTTTGCTTGGAGAAGACATAGGAGAATTTGAGGGAGTCAATGTCCGTCTCATCTCTGCTT
>NW_017325032.1:0-258 GCF_000935625.1 Nanorana parkeri | reverse complement strand
GCGCAGTCTGCGGAGCTGACGCAGAACTTGGTTACGTTTTTTGGGGGAGCGTAAGCCTTTAACATTCCATGAGATTACCTTTATGTTATAGCAGGTGTCTGGCGTCTAATTCGCTGATCAATAAACTCACTAGAGGCTGTTCGGACACTAGATGCTGTCAGGCATGTAGAAGAAGAAACGCGACACAGCATATTATAAAGCACTAGATAAATCAATAGTATTTACCGTATATACTCGAGTATAAGCCGTCCCGAATAT
>NW_017325031.1:0-258 GCF_000935625.1 Nanorana parkeri | reverse complement strand
TATTATTGATTACAGACATTCATACGGCTCCTTACACATCGTACATTCACATCAGTCCCCTCCCCCAAGGAGCTGACACTCTAATGTCTCATCTTACATACATAAACATACTACGGAGAACGCAGGAGTCAATTATCTGACCAGAATGTGTTTGGAGTGTGGGAGGAATCTGGATGAGCACGGGGACAACTTGCAAACTCCATGCAGATGGTGTCCTAGTTGGGATTTAAACGAAGAAGCCCAGAGTATATATATATA
>NW_017325030.1:0-258 GCF_000935625.1 Nanorana parkeri | reverse complement strand
TCCAATTGCTCTCCTCGGTCACATGACCCGTTGTTTTCCCCGATGACCTCACCAGTAGAACATGTGACACAGATGCCGGTTATGTTGTGTCGGGGGTGGGGGGAGGCCGGTCAGATCTCGTCTCTACAATCCTCGCCTGGCTATGTCACAGGATCACCCATTAACCCCTTCCTGCCCGGAGCCACGTCTTACCATCTGCCAGAAAACAGCTTCAGACCCCCAAACCTGGAGCAGAGCCCGACCCCAAACCTGGAGCAG
>NW_017325029.1:0-258 GCF_000935625.1 Nanorana parkeri | reverse complement strand
AAAGGGGGAGTGGTACAGGGAGGGGGCTCAGTCCAGAAGGGTCACAGCGGTAGTGAGAGTTAGGCCTCTCGGGCATTCGGGGGTCCAGTACGGAGTCCCGCCCTCCTAGTAGTGTTACGAGGGCTGTTGGAAATGTTGCTTGTGGAGCGTGTTCGGTATGGAGTGGTGTTCCGGGGGGGGGCCATCTCGATTGCGTGGGTGCACCCCGGTCGATTCTAGAGAGGGGTGGAGCCAGTCCGGTACCGCGACACATTCAAT
>NW_017325028.1:0-258 GCF_000935625.1 Nanorana parkeri | reverse complement strand
CGGGCCGGCGGGGCATGGCGCAGCATTGCAAAAGACATGGCGGCGGCGATGATGTAATGACCACCAAATCTTCTTCAAGTCTCTGAGTATTCGCCGTGCGGTCTCGGGTTGTCCTCTTCTATCTCCAGCAACCTTCTTCTCGTGTGACCGCTATGGTGACCCGGGGATGTGGCAGCCTTGTTGGGTCAGCATCCTTGCCTGAGCGCGTCTCTGCCGGCCCGTGTCCTCGTCTCTCACACGTGTGGAGTGTGTCTGGCG
>NW_017325027.1:0-258 GCF_000935625.1 Nanorana parkeri | reverse complement strand
TGCATGGGTCTGCGTGTTACATGGGTCTGCGTGTTACATGGCAAGGAGGGCGGTGACCTGGACACTGAAGATTGTAGGGACTCCCCCACACAGACCAATATCTGATTTCAGACTACAAACTGGAACACAGACTGGGGGGGATCTGTAACAAGGGGCGGGGCTACAGAAGAATAAGATGGACATCTCAGGAGAGATTGGAAGGGTTGTGTCTACTCAGACTTCCCCCCGGCAATTTATACCGGACCCTTTACTTTAGGT
>NW_017325026.1:0-258 GCF_000935625.1 Nanorana parkeri | reverse complement strand
CTCACCCAAATACTCGGTATCGGCATCGGTGCATCCCTACTAAATATTCTGAAGAGATGAAACATGTAAGTTTTGCATAAAGATTTGACATTGCATGATTTTTTTAGGTTATTTTATTAAGAATGATTGTAATCTGAAATTTACAGGACAAGTGAGTAAGATAAATTAGTTGGACTTAAAGCAGACCTTTATACAGGCCCAGATTTCCCACAAGGCCACCGGCCTCGGGGCGGCAGAGCGCAGAGGGGCGGCAGCGGT
>NW_017325025.1:0-258 GCF_000935625.1 Nanorana parkeri | reverse complement strand
TAATAAACCCTGCCCGAAACTATACAGCTCTTCAGCCCTATCAAAATGATGAAATTATGTAACTATATATGTATATTTATCCTATGATATTATAATCAATATACATTTCAGCAGAACCTATTAAGGAATATTATTATTTATGTATATCTATGTATAAAACTTTTGCATATAGTGTTATCTTGGCTCTATGTATTTGTGTATACAATATGTCTAAATTTAGATAGAAGTCAATATAATGTGTAATACATTGTTAAAAAA
>NW_017325024.1:0-258 GCF_000935625.1 Nanorana parkeri | reverse complement strand
TGGTTGTCATTGAAAGACATAGAAGTTCTAACCCTTCCTCACTCTACTGAAAACATGGAGAGATTTCCCGTTACTTCCTGTTCTAACAGGAAATTATGAGAAATCTCCAGAGCAAGGACAGTGGGGAGGAGTTACAATTTCTGTCAGTTGCCCCATTCTAACCCTTCCTCACTCTCCTGAAAATGTGAAGAGATTTCTCATTACTTCCTGTTCTAACAGGAAATTATGGGAAATCTCCCCAGCAAGGAGGAGGAGTTA
>NW_017325023.1:0-258 GCF_000935625.1 Nanorana parkeri | reverse complement strand
GTCACAGCAATACGAATGTCACATTTCCTTCCGCAGTGGTATCCGTTAGTGGTGTCAGCTGCAAAACGTAGATAAGGTTTAAGAAACATTTAGAATTGTTTTTCAGCTCACAAAAAATACAGAAGTATGGACGTTTACAATTACATGTACACACGCATGTACAGGGGCGTAACTACAAATCTTGGGACCCCACAGCAAAACTTTGGGCCCCCCCCAAACTGTGACTAGATGATCCTGAGGTCTGACATCAGTCCTTCT
>NW_017325022.1:0-258 GCF_000935625.1 Nanorana parkeri | reverse complement strand
TATTGGTGCCGATACCGAGTATTTGGGCGAGTACTTCCTGTATCGGGAAGCCGCACAGCGCGTCATTACACGCTGCCCGGCTCCCTGATTGGCCGGGAAGCGGCTCCATGCTCTCTCACTTGTACTCGGTAAATGGTATCGGCGAGTACCGTAAAACAAATATTGGTACCAAATACCGGTATCGGTGCATCCCTGGTAGGAAGTGTTTTGGTAATGGTTTCCATCCTGCTGATCGTAGACACAGTACTTGGATCAGAG
>NW_017325021.1:0-258 GCF_000935625.1 Nanorana parkeri | reverse complement strand
TAATATGCATTATACTGTAGAAACATGTTTGTTTTTTTTATATATATTTGTACACTAAAATGATTTTAATAAAGTTGACCTATTTCATTTGTACAAAAATAATTAACAATTTACCAATGAGAACTATAATTGCCCTCTAACATACATTTAAAAACTTCCTGCTCAACAGTAGAGAGCTTTTTCCTCCCATAAATTATCTTTATTCAGAATTTCCTTTCTCTTTCACATCTTTCAGCAGATTTCCCTTCACTTAGGCTA
>NW_017325020.1:0-258 GCF_000935625.1 Nanorana parkeri | reverse complement strand
ACTGAAATCACTTTTTAACTTTCAAATATTGCAACTGAAATTATAACCTTTTTTTTTTAGAAGCTCCTCCCTATATTTCCATAATGTATCCTACCAACAATAAATAGTTGTTGGCAGTATACACAACATACTATATTTTATTGCAATGTCAGTTACAATATCAATTTTATTATCTTATTTTTATATTTCATCTGCAATAAATACTGTCCATCTTGTGGGAGAAAGAAGTGAGGTTGCATATTTGTGACTGGGTGTGGT
>NW_017325019.1:0-259 GCF_000935625.1 Nanorana parkeri | reverse complement strand
CTCCTGTGTGTGAGGGCACTACAAGTGTCAGCAGTCCATGTCCATCAAATGGAGGCATAGCAAGCAGCTCCAGCTGTCCTGCCCTCTATGTTATGTTTGTCAAAGAGAAAAGCATAGAAAATGGAGCAGATCACTACTAATTAACAAAGGGCTCTGCTACTTTTTTCTCAGTTAAGAAGCCTGCTCCACTCTTTGGTAATTCCTTACAATGCAGCTATTGATGTAATAAGTACCAATTTTGCGGCAAGAACTGCTTTAA
>NW_017325018.1:0-259 GCF_000935625.1 Nanorana parkeri | reverse complement strand
GATTGCCCGTTTGTTGCTCCTTTATGGTAACAATTTCCCGTGTGTTGCCCATGTGTTGTCATGATTGCCCGTTTTTGTTGCTCCTTTATGGTAACAATTTCCCATTTGTTGCCCACGTGTTGTCATGATTGCCCGTTTGTTGCTCCTTTATTATCACAATTGCTCATTTGTGGCTTCTTTATGTTAACAATTTCCCATTTGTTGCCCACGTGTTGTCAATGATTGCCCGTTTGTTGCTCCTTTATGGTAACAATTTCCC
>NW_017325017.1:0-259 GCF_000935625.1 Nanorana parkeri | reverse complement strand
TCTGCACCACATCAAAGAATGTTGAGATTTCCACTATGTCAGAAACAGCATCCTCAATGACTAGATTTAGATTGTTGCTGCTCCATCGTATCCCTGACCACAACACTTTGCTATATCAAGGCCCTTGCTCTCTATGCAGGCAACAATATTGCTTTCAATCCCTGCTGCACGCAGATCCTCAATGACATGAAACCCTAAGAAACATTCATTTATTTTTTTACTGCAAGCCCGCAGATTCCTATCTCTTTGGATCGAAACA
>NW_017325016.1:0-259 GCF_000935625.1 Nanorana parkeri | reverse complement strand
TCGACACATTTGTAAAGTGTGAATGGGAAGCCGGCGTCATCCTGGACCTCCTCCATGCAGCCAGGGCCAGACACCAGGACTGCACATCGCCGGCCCCCCGGGGAGAGCTTATCGCGCCGCCGTTCCAAGGTCGGCCATCAGATCATTGGTGTGTAGATAGGATCAGTCACGTGAACTGATAACAGGCCGAGGTCACAGCGCAGTCATCTCATCTCTTCCCTCCAGGGGACACTGACGGCTCAAGGTGGAAGCAGCTCGG
>NW_017325015.1:0-259 GCF_000935625.1 Nanorana parkeri | reverse complement strand
GCTCCTCCCTCTATACTCTGCACACCACCCCCTCTATACTTTGTATCCCCCCTCTATACTCTGCATCCTCCCTCTATACTCTGTGTCTCCTCCCTCTATACTCTGTGTCTCCTCCCTCTATACTCTGCGTCCCCCTCTATACTCTGTGTCCCCCCCTATATACTCTGCATCTCCTCCCTCTATACTTTGCATCCCCTGCCTCTATACTTTGCGTCCCCACCCCTGCGCTCTGGGTCCCACCCCTGTGTTCTGCATCCCA
>NW_017325014.1:0-259 GCF_000935625.1 Nanorana parkeri | reverse complement strand
GCTCCGGCAGGAAGAGTTGTATCTGTCCTGGAAGGTCCTAGTTCCGGCAGGAAGAGTTGTATGTGTCCCGGAAGGTCCTAGCTCCGGCAGGGCGAGTTGTATGTGTCCTGGAAGGTCCTAGCTCCGGCAGAAGGAGTTGTGCACGTCACGAAGGTCCTAGCTCCGGCAGGAAGAGTTGTATGTGTCCCGGAAGGTCCTAACTCCGGCAGGAGGAGTTCTGTCTGTCCTGGAAGGTCCTAGCTCCGGCAGGAGGAGCCGT
>NW_017325013.1:0-259 GCF_000935625.1 Nanorana parkeri | reverse complement strand
AACATGAGTAAGGTCGGTCACCTGTGTGAATTCTCTGGTGTTTTTGTCAGTAATCAGAGTCATGTATGTTGGTCTAGAAGTCATCACAGAGCTCTGGCATGGAATTGCGTACAACGTAACACAACATGTAAAAACAAATGAGTTAAAGGATAAAACACCCAAAACAACTCTGACACACTGGGACAAATAGTTCTGTGAATTAATCACGGCTATGGATGAGAAGAGAGATGGACCTTCATATGGTGTACAGTATCTCCTC
>NW_017325012.1:0-259 GCF_000935625.1 Nanorana parkeri | reverse complement strand
TGCGTTGTTAGAACGCATCGCAGTGCATGATTTTTTTAAATGTATTTTGTACCGGGCCTGCGCTTTCAGAAAATAAATGGTTTGGGGGGTCTTTTACAAACGCTAGTAACTCGTAGTAACTAGCAGTTGAAAATCAAATCAATGGGAAAAGTTGGCGGCATCTGGAGCCTCTCATCCCTGGGATCTGTGACTCCATGGACTCCATGGATCCCCGCTGCTGACCGATCCTCTGTGCAGCACAAACACCGGAGTGATCGCG
>NW_017325011.1:0-259 GCF_000935625.1 Nanorana parkeri | reverse complement strand
GGTGTCTTGGTGTTTGCCGGTAACATGGCTGCGTTCTCGGAACGCGTTAATTAATCTTTCAGCGGAGATCGGCCTCTGCGATGGGGAATGGAGGATCGCCCCAAAATGAGGTCAGCGTACTATTTTTTTGACTGCAGGAAAGAATTGGGGTCATGTGGTCCCAATTCACAGATCAGTACAGGCATGTTGACTGCTGAGCGGGGAGGATGAACCCCATGTATGTGTGCACGCGTGTGTGTGTGTGATATAGGCACCGGTA
>NW_017325010.1:0-259 GCF_000935625.1 Nanorana parkeri | reverse complement strand
TTGGGCTAGAGTAATGACAGTTGTATGAATGTGTAAGTCCAGCCAAAACCTTGTTGGCTGAAGTGGGAGGGATTAGAACCCCTGATCCCCCTGTCAAGAATCTCCAACAGAAACATGAATAGATTTATTTTTAAGTAGAGTGAGTGCTGAAACCTCAGATTTCCCACAGTCAGATTTCTCTTTTGTCTGTGTCCCTGTTGCAGATTTCCCCCCACTTCCTGTCTGGTAATACCATTGTCACCAGGACAGTAAGGGAAGG
>NW_017325008.1:0-259 GCF_000935625.1 Nanorana parkeri | reverse complement strand
TCTATAAGGACAGGTTACCCATATCTATATAGACATGTTCAACATATCTATATGGACAGGTTCCACATATCTCTAGGGACAGATTACCCATATCTCTATCAACAGGTTCCTATATCTATATGGACAGGTTCCCCATAACTATATAGACAGATTACTCAAATCTATATGGACATGTTCCCCATAGGTATATGGACAGGTTCCCCATATCTATATGGACTGGTTCCCCATATCTATATGGACAGGTTCCCCATATCTATAT
>NW_017325007.1:0-259 GCF_000935625.1 Nanorana parkeri | reverse complement strand
CTTCTATGCATTCCCTTTATTAATGGATTAGAGGGAAGTGCAGTAAACAATCGGAAGCTGTAAGTGTTCTAATTAGTCAACAATAACAAAAGCTGGACTTTGCTTGCTTTGGTGTGTTTACCATGTCTTCCGCTCCTTCAAGACAGCAAGCAGAGATGAGCTATCCTTCCATGTAAAACATAGATTTATTAAAACATGCATAATACAAGGAACTAGAGGGGTAAATATTGTGTCCTTACAACCAGTTATTATTCTGCCG
>NW_017325006.1:0-259 GCF_000935625.1 Nanorana parkeri | reverse complement strand
GCTCCCCGAGTAGAAACATTTTAACTTCTTTCCTGGAGAACTTGTTCACTTTTACAATTTTGTTTCTTTTGATGTCGACTTTAAAATAACAAAAATATTAAAATTAAAAAAAAAAGTGGTTGTCCACGACCTTCAGTCAAACACCACTCTACGACGTGGCAGCCACAGACTGCTGATTGGTTACTGGCCGTGTCTGTCAGCCAAACACATGCCGATCGTTGCATAGCGTAGGATCTTACTGGTGACGGAGCAGCTGGAA
>NW_017325005.1:0-259 GCF_000935625.1 Nanorana parkeri | reverse complement strand
GTAAACCAAGTACTATAAAAATTAAATAGGTGAGGAGGAGGCCTAGTACCAACAGTTAAATATATGTAATTTTTAAGTGGTGGTCACATGACCATTTTCTGGGCCCTCACATGACCATTTTAAATGCCCCAGTTGGGTGCATCAACTGGGGCATTGGGCAGTAAGAGCCTTGAACTGAAAAGGAAAACGTTTTCCAGCACATTCACCAGCCAGACCGGAAAAAAAAACCTGTCTAACCGCTAAGGTTAAAAACAAAGGT
>NW_017325004.1:0-259 GCF_000935625.1 Nanorana parkeri | reverse complement strand
TTCTGTTTATTATAAACAGTTGTGGTGACCATACGCGTCGTAATAAAATGGCGCAATTTCACTTTTTATTCCATTTTTGTTGAGCAGCTGAAGACTTATTATTATTATTATTATACAGGATTTATAGAGCGCCAACAGTTTGCGCAGCGCTTTACAATATAAGGAAGACATAAAATGGTCATTTCCAGAAAGGAGTTGGGATCAAAAATGACCTCAAAAATCTCCGTTTATTTCCCAACTTCAAAATCATCCGAATTCT
>NW_017325003.1:0-259 GCF_000935625.1 Nanorana parkeri | reverse complement strand
GACATCATACCCGTGCGTAACCCCATGACTTCCAATGTTGCAAACAGGAAATCCCAGGCCACTCTGTCAAACGCTTTTTCGGCGTCAGTCGACAATAGTAGTGTGGCCTGGGACTCCCTGCGAACATGCGATATAATAGTCAGGGTGCGCAATGAGTTATCTCGGGCTTTGCGGCCTGGGATGAATCCTGTTTGATCTGAGGACACAAATTTGGGTAGCAACAGTTGTAAGCGGAGTGCCAAGACCTTCGAGTATAGCT
>NW_017325002.1:0-259 GCF_000935625.1 Nanorana parkeri | reverse complement strand
GTGAGTGAAAAGCACTCACCTCATAGTTTTCCTTTAACCCTTGCAGTGGAGAGGTAACCCCAATGCAAGGGTTAGTTGTCACATTTCCTGGCGTTCTGCTTTATAAGCCATCCATTATCTGGTGAACCTGTTGATATGCCATCTAAGGACACAGTACAGGTTCTCTTTAAAATATAGCACAGCAAGGAAAAAATGTTAAAGTCCCATAAAGAATTCCTTTCTGGTGCTATAAAATAACTTCCTTTCCTGGAAAGTGTTG
>NW_017325001.1:0-259 GCF_000935625.1 Nanorana parkeri | reverse complement strand
GAAGACATTTGAGTGCTCAGAATGTGACAAGTGTTTCACAAATAAAAGAGGTTTTATTAAACACCAGAAGATTCACACTGGAGAGAAGTCATTTAAATGCTCAGAATGTGACAAGTGCTTCATAACAAAGTGGAATCTTACTGTTCACCAGCGGACTCATACTGGAGAGAAGCCATTTCAATGCTCAGAATGCGACAAGTGCTTCACAACTAAGCGAAATCTTACTGATCACCAGAGGATTCACACTGGAGAGAAACCA
>NW_017325000.1:0-259 GCF_000935625.1 Nanorana parkeri | reverse complement strand
CGGTCGGTGGTCCTGTGCTACCATCCAAATCGGATCCTCGACCATGGACCTGTGGAATATATATGGCCCTAATACCAACAACGAACCCTTCTACACCTCACTGCTATCTCACCTAAATCAACCTGTAAACACCAAATATTGCATTGTTGGAGGAGATTTTAATGCAGTGCCTTCTCCTTTGGAAGACAGGACTGGGTTACCTGGCTCAAACCCCCCTATTACACGCTTAAAGCCCTCCGGTCAGGACAGGACCTTTGGA
>NW_017324999.1:0-259 GCF_000935625.1 Nanorana parkeri | reverse complement strand
TTACTGTTAACAAAACTGCTTGTCAGAGGGCTGTAACAAAAGAGGGACCCACTTAAAACTCTATATAAAGGGGTCAAAAGTACTGAAAGTGGAAATCCCCATTAACAGGCAAAGACCAGTTAACAAAGTACAGGAACTCACAGTTACATATCAGAAATCATCAGTGGAGAGCTGAAATAAGCACAGTGACAACCTTGACGGTTGACATGCCTTTAAAATAACTGTTTTGGGAGACATCAAATTGGTGGGTAAAGTTCCT
>NW_017324998.1:0-259 GCF_000935625.1 Nanorana parkeri | reverse complement strand
GGGACTCACCTGGGGCTACTGCTTCTGCTTCCTCCTCCCGGACATTGCCTCGTACTTCACGCGGCACCCACGCGGCAGCCCGCCAGACGCAACCACCGCGATAGGCCGCGAGATGCCGCCGAAAAATTCGCGCCGGCGAAGAAGGCCGGGACGGATCCTCCACTGCCTCTGACGCCAGCCCAGAGCCTCCGCTCCTCAGTCCGGACCGCGGGACAGACACCGCTGGACCCACCGCAGCTTCTGCACTCCACTGGGGCCC
>NW_017324997.1:0-259 GCF_000935625.1 Nanorana parkeri | reverse complement strand
GTGATGACGAAATTAAAGCGGCTGAAGAAGGCACTCCATCGTACTTGGCGAGAGGATAGGGTTTTGTTAGTTTTTAAGTACTGGAGATTATGGTGGTCAGTGTAAATAGTGATGGGGAGTGCTGTACCCTCCAAAAGATGTCGCCATGTTTCTAAGGCACATTTGATGGCCAGCAATTCCCTTTCCCCAACGGGATAATTCATCTCCGCAGGAGATAGGGTGCGGGAAAAGAACGCCACAGGGTGTATTGGAGTAATTA
>NW_017324996.1:0-259 GCF_000935625.1 Nanorana parkeri | reverse complement strand
TTTATTCTTAAATCATAGCGATTATATTTTATTATTAGTGTCTCTATTATAATTCTTATTAACAGTGTGCGGGGGGAATTATTCTGATACATTTTTTCCATATCTTTTCCTATTTTATCTCTGAGATTGTATTGTGTATGGTTACATTGGGGACAGATCTGTGTGTAACTAGTTTGCTATTGTAGGTATAGTATTCTGTTTGTTTGTTGTTCCTGTTGGACTAGTAAGCCTATTGTCTTCAGAACTCGTTAGGATTGTA
>NW_017324995.1:0-259 GCF_000935625.1 Nanorana parkeri | reverse complement strand
TGAGAGGGGAGAGCTGTGCTCTTGCTCTCTCAGCTGTCACACGTGTTCCAGCACAGTGCTGTATTGGAGGTGACATGGTCAATAAAGAGAATCTGTGACCTCCAAATGCTGTCACACAGGGACTTGTTAGCTTCTGTGTGATAGCAATAAAGTTAAGTGAATAAATAAATAAATCGATTCAAAAAATTAACTAAATAAATATAAATAAAAAAATAAATAGAATCTAAAATGTAATAATTACATTAAAAAATAAAAAAGG
>NW_017324994.1:0-259 GCF_000935625.1 Nanorana parkeri | reverse complement strand
CAAATAAAGGATTTTTTTCAAAAGTCTGGACTTTTTATTTTCCTTTAATGTAACCCTTTAATGAATGAGTAGGGGAACAAGTACCCCTTACTTATTCACAAAGAGGGCCACATCTGGGTTCCCTTTATGGGTTCTGGGTACCCTGATGTGAATAAGCACCCTGCCCGCACCCCTACAGCCATTGGCCCCGGGCCTGCGGGGAAGAGGCCCTTGTCCAAATCGGCATGGGGACAAGGTGCTTTTCCAGGGGCGACCCTGG
>NW_017324993.1:0-259 GCF_000935625.1 Nanorana parkeri | reverse complement strand
TTCGTTAGGGAACAACAGCAATCAGACCAGGATTTGAAAACAAACCAATCAATTCTCACAAGAACATACTGACAGAGGCTGTCTGTTGATGCCATAAACATCAGACTGATACCGAATACATCCAAAATAGTCAGACTGCACAATAATCATCTTAAAAGTACAAATACGTGGATTCTTCCAGGCTAATTGTAAATTTTTTGGGAATGGCTGTTAACCTGCCCTTTGGATGGAATCTAAACTGCCTGGACCTTTTGTAGGT
>NW_017324992.1:0-259 GCF_000935625.1 Nanorana parkeri | reverse complement strand
GGACCTAACCTTTGGTCCGGTGGAGGTCTCGGGGGAGGGCCTCTTGGTCCCTGCTACCCACAGGGGTTGGGAGACGCCTTTTATATCCTCCTCCCGGTTTCTGCATGTAGGCCTCATAGGAGGCGTGGGTTGTTGGGTGCCGTAGGGGGGGGGCGGGTGCGGTCCCGGAGCGATCCCCGCGAGGGGGCGGTACCCTCTCCCTTCCAGGGCACGGTAGTCACGGTTACTGGGGACTGCTACATTTTATGTTATTGTACTT
>NW_017324991.1:0-259 GCF_000935625.1 Nanorana parkeri | reverse complement strand
CACCCGGCGGCATGCACACAACGCACACACCCGGCGGCATGATCGGCACCTACCTCTCCATCTCCTTATCCGCGCTCTCTCGCTGAGATCTCTCCAGGAACTCCTTGCTGAACCTCTCCTGGGAGTGACACTGCTCCTCAAATATCTTTATGGTTTCATTGAAGGCTTCAATAGCCGTCCGCTTCATCTGAATCTCCTGCGGCACAAAAGCTCCAGGTCACACACACTACACACTATATACACACACACTACACACTAT
>NW_017324990.1:0-259 GCF_000935625.1 Nanorana parkeri | reverse complement strand
GGTATCTAATTGATTTTTTAATGATTCAATACTCTCTGCTGTTACCACTGCCTGCGGCAGAGAGCTCCAAAATCTAACCACTCTGACTGAAAAGAATCTCCTACACCCTTTGTGGTAAAAAATGTTCTCCACCAATTTTAACTGGTGGCCTCTAGTTTTTGTTAGGGAGTTTGCAGTAAAAAGTCTATTGCTGATGTTTCCATCACCACTAAACATTATGTACATTAAAATCATGTCCCCTCTTAATCTTCTCACCTCT
>NW_017324989.1:0-259 GCF_000935625.1 Nanorana parkeri | reverse complement strand
GAGGGTCTTTTAAGGTAGGAGGGTAGGAGGACTGGGGGTCAGGAAGGGTGCGGGGCGCGCTAGGGTACGTGGGGCAGGGGGGAACAAAGTCTTGAATAAAGTGAGTGTGGGAGTACGAGATCCTGTGTACGCATCCAGGTGTATGGTGCCAAATTTTTCAGAACGTGAGGTAATCGGGAGACCCCACGAACTCCATCCAGGGAAGCCAAGTACCCGAAAACTGGGCGTTGGTGTGTTTGAGGGAGCTCGTGAGGTCCTC
>NW_017324988.1:0-259 GCF_000935625.1 Nanorana parkeri | reverse complement strand
TGTAACTATGTAAACTATGTTAATTTTTGTACATATATTTCTTGGCCTCCTAAGGATTTTAAATATACAAATTTTATAAATGGCCTTCTGTGTACTGCCCTAAGAATTCATTCCCCTAAAGAAGTTTTTGCAATTTATTGCTAGCTCCTATATGCTCATGTGGTAAGTGCGCAGTTAACCTGTCTGAAATTGCATGCAGATTAATGACAGTGTGTGGGGGCTATTGTATCTGCCAGACAGGGATGTGTATGTACGATTG
>NW_017324987.1:0-259 GCF_000935625.1 Nanorana parkeri | reverse complement strand
TACCTTGGCTGTCCCAAGCCTGCAGTAGAGGCAGCAGAGCCTAGGATACATGAAGGAGGGGGACACAACTTAGGAGCCCATGAAAGTGATTGGGCGGTTTTAAAACAACCTGAACAGATTGAAGTAAATTTATCACAACTGGAGAAGAAAGACTATGGAGCTGTTGTACATAGTAAGCTTTACAAATGAAAGACAGAAACTGCTTGGCTGCCAAGGGCAAAATCTGTCTTCTCCAGTTTTGATAAATTTCTCTCACTGT
>NW_017324986.1:0-259 GCF_000935625.1 Nanorana parkeri | reverse complement strand
GAGACTGAGCAAATGCTTCCTCCTGCCTGCAGCAGACTGATTGTTTCATCGCTCCAAAAGGTGGATCTTTTGTGAATAATGATACCCTTGTTGCGTATTGTATTATGGCAGACGTATAAAGTTACTCAGATATTCACTTTTCCTTCCCCTCGGGTCCTTTCATGCCTCTCAGCCGTCTGATTCTGTAAAGAGAGTCGAGATAAAACAATCGGCAGAATAAAAGCCGTTTTATCTGCTCGGAGCACAAAGTTATGGAAAC
>NW_017324985.1:0-259 GCF_000935625.1 Nanorana parkeri | reverse complement strand
ATCTATATTAAAAAAACAATGTTGCATAATGAGAATATAAATAGGATTATTCAGTATGTCTCACAGTGTTGGAGCAGTCATAAGATATACAGGTACCTGGAATGTTTTCCAACAGTGTGCACCTAGGTCAACTAGCTAATACACTGCCATTGACAACAGCTTAGTCTGTGTGATAGCATTTATTACGGTATTATATGCTATATTAACTTAAGTTCAGTACTGAAACAAAGGTAAAATGTTTTTGTCCATTTAGTTGGCT
>NW_017324984.1:0-259 GCF_000935625.1 Nanorana parkeri | reverse complement strand
GCTACATCCTTTGGCTCTTTAGTGAGCAACCCCCTGAGAGTCTGTACTTCAGTACAGACAGGGACTGGGAGAAGCAGTCTGCAGGATCTATAGAATTTGCATCCACAATCCACTAATCACAGTTGCAATACTTTGCAGGATCCAATGCATTTTTCTTTTATTAATGTGTGTGAATTTATTGATTTTTTGCAGAAGGTGGACTATGGCTGTAAAATGCTCCCACTTTGATTGTTCTGCTGTAAAGCAGTTCATGTACATG
>NW_017324983.1:0-259 GCF_000935625.1 Nanorana parkeri | reverse complement strand
TCAGAGGAGGTGGGAGGAGCAGCACGGGGAAGCCGCTCCACCCCATCACCCGCAACAGGACGCTTCCCACGACGGGCCCTCCCACCTGCTCGGTACTTCAGCCATGGGGGAGGCCGCATCTCCGTCCCCAGCCAGCAAAGCAGTGGAAGCTGGGGAACGAGCACCCTGACCGCTGCCTGTCACAGGTCCCGGTCCACAGTGAGCCACCCCCTCCACCTGCGCAACCCTGGAGGGGGAGGCCAAAGCCACATCAATCTGG
>NW_017324982.1:0-259 GCF_000935625.1 Nanorana parkeri | reverse complement strand
GACCTCTTGATTGTCTGCCTTTTGAAAGAAAAATAAAGACTGTTTGTTAATGGAAAAAAGCTGTGCGAGTGCTCTGTGAGCTCCCTAACATTACACAAGCTATACAAAACTATTTATGTGCCTTTGTTTGTAGCATGCAGAATTCTCTGTTCCTTGTTTTTAGCACAAAGCATGGCAAAAATCAAGGCAAAATATGAAATGTCTGTAAAAAAGGCTCCCTACCCACCAAATGATATATACCCCTCAACCAGTCCATCTC
>NW_017324981.1:0-259 GCF_000935625.1 Nanorana parkeri | reverse complement strand
TCCCTGTGTGTGTTGTAAAGTAGCCACCTCTCCAAGCGGTGGATTGCGATCTTGATAAAAATTAGTAAGCTAAACGTGAGATTGTAGCCCATCACATTCTGCAGCAATGAAATGTAAACAAATAGCAGGTGTTTCTAAGCTGTTAGAAACCAAATGAAATCCAACTTTAGAGTCTTGCATTAATGCTTTTTTTTACAGTACCAGCATCTAGATTGGCCAGGAATGGCTTGTGTTCAAGCTTTTTTACTGCTTGTTAAAA
>NW_017324980.1:0-259 GCF_000935625.1 Nanorana parkeri | reverse complement strand
CTGACTCCACCATAGAGTCTTCTTTATACTGGTGGGCACATCGGGGAGTCCTGTATGTACAGGGGGACACACACAGGGGTCCTGGTTCTATCATAGAAGCTTGTATATACAGAGGCTCCTGACTTTACCATAGAGTCCTCTTTAAACAGAGGGCTACCAAGAGGCTCATTAGTGTCCTCCATATAAAAGGGGGCCTCCTGGCACACCACTGAGTGTATGTTTCAAGGGGAGGGCACTGTGTGTATAGGGGGACAGTGGA
>NW_017324979.1:0-259 GCF_000935625.1 Nanorana parkeri | reverse complement strand
GCAAGCTTCCTATTCGTCCACAATGTCTCCAGCAGTCCGCCATGGCGGCTGTGTACATTTTGATAAGCTTGAGCGGTGTAAAGTACCACTGCAGGGCAATTTTATGCCCCAGGGTACATAAGTCCGCACATATAGTAGCCCTATGGGTGTAAGCGAAAGCTGCAGTCCATTGCTGGGGTGAAAAAGAGGACTGAAGGTCCTTCTCCCATTGTCTTAGGGGGCTAGATTTAGCGAACACTAATTTGTTATTTAGGGCTCC